>NC_057810.1:526558503-526853244 GCF_018294505.1 Triticum aestivum | reverse complement strand
TTTAAAGCCCTTTCTGTGATGTCGCCCCGACGTCCGACTGTGGCATTTCTTTTAAAGCCCTTTCTGTGATGTCGCCCCGACGTCCGACTGTGGCATTTCTTTTAAAGCCCTTTCTGTGATGTCGCCCCGACGTCCGACTGTGGTATTTCTTTTAAAGCCCTTTATGTGGTGTCGCTAAGACGCCCGACTGTGGCATCATTTCCTTATATTTATTTATTCACCTTTCGAGGCGTCGCTTCAGACACCCGATCGGTAGTTATTTATGTTTTGTTGGGATTTCAGGCGGACTACCGCCGTTTCCCTTTTACTTACCTTGTTATGCTAAATTTTGAATGTACATTGGTGAATTATTCATGACACATCCATGCATGCATTTGTTATATCTTACGTCCGAACTGTCTTGCGAGTACTTTCAAAGTACTCACTGGCTTGTTGATTTGGCCAGATGCTGACGAAGGCGATCTCATGGATGAAGAGTTTGATAGCGAGTCCGACACCTAGAGGAGTCCCAGTCAGTCTCGTGCGACCCTGGTTTTGGTCACTGTTTTATATCCGCTTCCGCTACCAAATAAATTCATCGAGCCTCACCTCGACGCTCGATGAGATGACAGACTTAGAGTCTTGTATTTCTCTCCCCGCTGTGTTTCTCCACCACCGCCCTATCCTCGAGTCAGTAGTATGCCTCCACACCACTGTGTCATGCCCGCCATTATGTATAATTATCGGTGTGCTTGTAATAATTTGGTTGAGCAACCGTAGTTCGACCCTGTAATATATTTTATGCTACTGGCTTATTGTATCAAGAATTTGTCTACCAGTGAGGAGGATTTCTCTCATACTGGACTCAAAAGATTGGTTTCTCAATAAATATTTTTATTGGAAAACCGGTCGTGACACAGCGGCTCAAAGCTGCAATTTTTCTCTAACATGAGGACTACAGAGTCGGCATCCATCTTATCAGATGAATGAATGATCTCCTTGACCCGGCGCACCCAATGGGTGGTGGATTCGCCCTCCCCCTGCTTACAATTCGTCAAGTCCACGATTGACATAGATTGCTTACAGGTGTCCTTGAAGTTCTGGATAAAACGGGCTTTTAACTCCTCCCACGAACCAATGGAATTGGGCGGTAAACTTTTTAACCAACACCGGGCCGTTCCATCTAACATCATGGTGAAATATTTAGCCATTGCTGCGTCACTGACTTCCAACAGCTCCATGGACATCTCATAACTCTCAATCCAGGCTCCAGGCTGTAAGTCGGCCGTGTAATTCGGCACCTTTCGGGGTCCCTTGAAGTCCTTGGGTAGGCGCACGTTGCGCAAAGCCGGTATCAAACAAGGAACACCACCGGTTCTGGTGGCTACTCCCATCTCCGTAGAAGTCGTTGGATACTCTGGAATATCCTAATGTGCTGCCTGCTAAGCCGCCTGCTGAGCTGCCCGCTCGTTCTCCTGAAGTACTCGGTCTTGCACCGGGTTAGAGCCACCATGTTGGTCACGGTGTTGAGCGTTGCTTGACAAAGCTTCAGATTCCATGTGCCTGCTATAACTCGGGCTCCGGTTCTGACGAGGCGGTGCTAACCAAGGCGGAGGAGTTGAATGAATCCTATCCCGACTATAAGAATAGGTCTCTTGCTGAGCCAGGGCCGTCTGAACAAGTTCCCTGATCCTCCGGGTCTCCACCACTGTTGGATCATCACCGTCCACTGGAAGAGCCGCCAGTCGCGCTGATGCTGCGATTAAATTCTCCATAGGGTTAGAAAAGTGACCCTCCGGTATCGGCACATAACACGATGGTGCCATGCTCACATGAGGAGGTGGAATCTCTCGACGTTGAGCCGGTCCTCCTGCTCCGGATGTCATGAACTGATTGGCGTCTGGCGGGTTACTTGGGCCGGCTTCGAGTGTAGCAAAAAGAACCCGAGGGTCGTAATTCAGAGGTAACTGGGATTGGGTCTTCTAGTGTCTCCTCCTCATTACCTCATTGGACGCGTTTAAGCTCATCCTGAGCTGGTAAGCCTTTGACTGCAACCGCTGTGCCCGGGCATCGAGAGCTACCCGCTCCTTAGCTAGTCTAGTATCCTCAGCTGCCAAGGCCTCCTTGGCCTGAGCTATCTCCTCACGTACCCGTGCCACCTCCGCGTCATGCTCATCTTTGTTTGCAGGGATAACTGTGGCGGTTAACAGGGCCGTAAGCTTGTCCATGAGGTCTATCAGCACTTGAGCCGGCGGGCGCACAGGGCCTCCTGCCCCGGCCACTCCTATCCCAGACATAATTGCAGTAGCGGCCGTAGAATTTTGACCGGGTTGAGTCCCAGCCATGAAGACTCCCGCCCAATTCAGCGACTCACAGGGGTCCGGAATACTGAAGCCATCGGAACAGCCCCCGAGCACACCGTCTTGAACTTGATACAGAGAATCTGTTGAACCGGCGGACGAGTCACCGTCAGAGTGGACGGCCATCTCACCACCATCTTCAGGTCCTTCAGAAAGCTCTTCTCCGTGGACGCAGCCCACAAAGACACGCTTCATGCTGGGTTGAGCTCGGGTGGGTTTCGCACGCTGAGCCTTCTCGACGAGGTCGGTGCAGTTGTCCGGCTTAGGCCTTGGCTCACCAATCCGGCCGATGAAGACGTGGATCCCTCCGAAGGGGACCCGATACCCGTACTTGATTGAGCCGGCATCGGGGCCCCAGCCTTCGTCGTTGATGTAGATCTTGCCGCGATGACTCTTGGTCATCCGGCCCACTACGTATCCCTTGAGCCCTTCGAAGTTGCCCTTAAAGAACTCAAATCCACCATGCTCTAGCCCCATAGTGGGCGCCAACTGTCGTGGAATTATCACATCAGATGTCCTCATGAAAGGACTTAGTTGTGGAGCCATCGCAGCTAGGAAGCTTGAAGGGGTTAAACGGGACAAGGACACGAGAGGGTTTATACTAGTTCCGCCCCTTACGGTGAAGGTAAGGCCTACGTCTAGTTGGGTTGGTATTGATGTTTCGATGACCAGGGAGTGAGATACGCTATGCCCGGTTCTCGATGATTTGTTTTTTGCCCTAAGCCGCCAGCGGGTCGTCCCCTTATATACACGGGTGGACGCCCTGCGGCTTACAGAGTCCCGGCCTGCTTATAAACAATGTCCGGCTCGGTGACTAGTTAAGTCTACCTTATGATACAAGTAATATTATTATGGCAGTTTACTACAATGGCCGCCATCTTCATGCTTTGGTCTTGGGCCTTCTCTCTGGTAAGTCTTCTTTGCGTAACCCGGCCCCTCCTGGGCGGCTTACTCAAATAGTTATATCCCCAACACGGCTCGATGATGTCTACTCCTTCTTGATCAAGCAAGCAAGAGAGGATAAGTAGATGGGATCTCAACCAGCATAATGGTGTGGTGGAGATGGTGGTGGTGCAATCCCGGCAGGGCTTCGCCAAACGCTACCGGAACCAATCTAAGGAGAAAACGGAGTTTTGGGAGAGGTAGGGCTGCCGCCGGGGCGTGGGATTTGCTGTGTCCAGCCCCTACCTCCCCCACTGTTTATAGGAGGCAAGGGGAGGGCTGGGGCACAACTTTGGCCCCTCCTCCAAGGGAGGGGGCGCCGGCCTAGGGAGGAATCCTCCCTCCCCAAGGCACCTAGGGGGTGCCTCCCCCCCCCTTAAGACTCCTCCCCTTTTCTTTGTTCTAGGCATATGGGCCTCTTGGAGATGGTTCCCCTGGCCCATGTAGGCCAGGATGCACCCCCTACAACCCATGTGGGCCCCCAAGGTAGGTATACCCCTCCGGTGGACCACCGGACCCCATTCGACACTCCCGGTACAATACCGATAATGCCTGAAACTTTTCCGGCGACCAAAATAGGACTTCCTATATATGAATCTTTACATTCGGACCATTATGGAGCTCCTTGTGATGTCCGAGATCTCATCTGGGATTCCGACAAACATTTGGTTACCAATGCACATATCCCAATTCTACTCTAGCGTCGCCAAATGTTAAGTGTGCGGACCCTACGGGTTCGAGAATCATGCAGACATGGCCGAGACACCTCTCCGGTCAATAACCAATAGCGGGACCTAGATTCCCATATTGGTTCCTACATATTCCACGAAGATCTTTATCGGTTGAACCATGATGTCAAGGATCTTGTATGCAATTCCCTTTGTGCAATGATATGTTACTTGGTCAAGATTCGATCGTTGGTATCTCCATACCTAGTTCAATCTCGTTACCGACAAGTCTCTTTACTCGTTCTGTAATACAAGATCCCGTGACTAAACTCATTAGTCACATGAAGCTTCTTATGATGTTGTATTACCGAGAGGGCCCAGAGATATCTCTCCGTCACACGGAGCGACAAATCCCAGCCTCGATCCATGCAACCCAACAGACACCTTCGGAGATACCTGTAGAGCACCTTTATGATCACCTAGTTACAAGGAGATGTTTGATAGCACATAAGGCATTCCTCTGGTATCCGGGAGTGACATGATCTCATGGTCGAAGGGATAGATACTTGACATGAAGAAAGCTACAGCAAATAACTAAACGATCTGATGCTAAGCTTACAGTTGGGTCTGTCCATCACATTATTCTCCTAATGATGTGATCCCGTTATCAAATGAAAACTCATGTCGATGGTTAGGAAACCTTAACCATCTTTGATCAACAAGCTAGTCTGGTAGAGGCTTACTAGGGACACAGTGTAGTTTATGTATTCACACAAGTATTTAAGTTTCCGGTCAATACAATTATAGCATGAATAATAAACATTTATCATGAACAGGAAATATGATAATAACCAATTTATTATTGCCTTTAGGGCATATTTCCAACACCGACGATTCCAGATCAGGATTTGGACCTCAAAACTAGTTTTGTGTAGCGACCAGACCTCAAACGGTCAAGTCTCTGTGCATCAGTGTCATCCCTGGATCGGTAATGCTGACATGCACAGTACTTGAGGAATTATAACAGAGTTTCAATCACACACTTATTACATCGAGTCCTCATAAGGAGTATCATTACATAAATAAATCATGGCTGAAGGCCATCTAAACTAGATAACAATGGAAGGCTTCGAAGGTAAATGAGTCCATCAACTCCAACGGCATAGCTAAGTGCAAAACAACGACCTATCGCACCTTATTCATCGTCTGAGTAGTCTGCAACATAAAACGTTGCAACCCGAAATGGGTCAGCACATGGAATATGCTGGCATAGTTACACTGTAAAGCAATGATAATGCAAGAACTACATCTACATGCAATATTTGGCTGGTGGAGGCTGTAAATTTCATGATTTTGCATAAAGCTAGTTTTTCCCTACAACAAAGGAATAATTTTATTTAACTACTCCCATGTTGCCCTTTATTTGAGAAGGTAACCCCAACTCAAAAATCCCAATTAAAAGTATCATCATTAACCCATCATCATATTTAATTAGAGTAACATGATGAGATCACATCAATAGATTCAAGTACTGGATACTCAAGATGCCCATAACCGGGGACACGGCTAACCATGATTAGTTTATACACTCTGCAGAGGTTTGCACACTTTTCCGCACAAGACTCGACCGCATCCATGATCGTATGATCGAGACATAGTCTTTCTTGAGCATTAACTCTCTACTCCGGGTAGACAGTACCACCTACAACCCTCTACATCTGCTTGTCTACCTCTTCAAGAGCTTACGCAACTTACTCAACTATGCTAGAGCCCATAATGGCTTGTGGCTACACACGGAAGTTTCTAGCATGAATAATCTTATGATCCCTTTGAGCCTGGGTGGCATTCCATAGGATAATCACACGGGTATTTCGGAATTTCCAAAACAGACAACATTGGGTACTCCAGGTGCCTCAACCAATCCACCCAGATGTGTATTAAAGTTGCCACCTTAATGTTATCCAATTAAAATAACTCTCAAACTTCCATGTGTGAATCACGATCCAATCCCCATCTATGAGCATGGCTAAGCAATAATAAACATAACATATATTCCCGGGGTGATCAAAAGGTATTAGGTTCCTACCTCAAGCACTACAACCAAAACCACATGTTCCCAATCCTACCAATGCAAATATTTGTGGGGCAGAACTAATGCATAGTAAAACTGGGTATAAAAGAGTATGATCAAAGTGTAACTTGCCTTGCCGACGATCCACAAACTCTAGAGATTCGTAGTAACAAGCTTCACACTCCGGGTAATCTAGCGTAGACAAACAATATCATACATAAGCAATCACTCAAACGAAACACGAGAAAACTCGAGAAAAGATCCAAATCGAACGAGAAACAAGCAATGGCTTAAAATAACAAGAGTCAAAACCTAACAACATTATTAACATGTGAATTAGATCTTAACATAACATACATGCGATTAGCTACGGTTTGCAAAAAGATTCAACTCAAACGAAGCAACGAAACTCAAAATACGAACGAAACAAAATTGTTTACTAATCTGGAATAAAGTCAAATTTTACAATACCAAAATTATGTTCAAGTTGATTAACTGGAAAGAGGGCTTTGAGACAAAGATTTTGGCGTTGGTTTCATCTAATTTGGATAAACGAGTAAAAAGTTATAGTAGTTTGAAAATCAGGGGCTGAATCGCGATAAAAATAATCACGAATAAGTCCCTGGTGAAAATAAAATAAAAAGAAAAAAATAACGAACGAATGTTCGCTGTCTGAACCTAACCAGCGAATAACGTCCGTTAAAACGAACGAATAGACGAACGTCCGCTCAATAAACTAAACCAAACGAAAGCCGATCTAAAACAATAAACCGAAAACTAAAAAAACCAGGGTTAAATAATAAAAAACTGACCAGTCAACGGCGGCGGTTCCGACGGGATTCCGGCGCGGCGGCGGTGTTCGGCGGCGGCGCGGGGCGGCGGAGTTGCGGGGCGAGGTGGCGACGGCGGCGACGCGAGGCGGGGCAGCGACGATGGCGGGAGGGGGGAGGGGGGCGGGACAGGGCAGAGGGGCCGGGGCGGCGACTTAAATAGGCTCGAGGGGTGGGGGAGGGGGTCGGCGGCGCAGCGTGGCTAGCTCGGACTCCCTCGGGAGTCCGGTGAAGCACGACGGGGCGACGCGGGGAAGGCGGCGGCGCTGCGGGCCGGCTGGGCCAACGGCCCAGTTCGGTCCGGGAACTCTTTTTTTATATATATATATAAAATTTTGCCCGAAGAAGAAAATCCTAATAAAATATAAAAATTTCTAAAAATGCCAAAAGCAATTTTCACCATCTAAATAGAATATTTAGAACAAAGTGAACATTTTTCTGGCCTAAAAATGCATATTTTCTAATTCGAATCAAATAGCAAATAAAATACCAGAAAAATCAGAATTTGATTTTAAAATTCTTTCTCCAATATTCATCTGAATTTGAAGAAGCCATATTATCTTCTCTCATTTATTTTTTGATATTGAAAATATTTGGAGAGAAAAAAAATCAAATTGACCTTTTCTTTAAATTTGAATAAACTCAAATATGAATTTTGTAAAACCTCCAACTCTCTCCGTGGGTTCTTGAACTGCTTAAGATTTCTAGGATCTCAACCAAAATGCAAAAATAAATATGATATGCATATGATGATCTATGTATAACATCCAAGTTGAAAATTGAGATGTTACATTTTGGGGCGAAAATAGATGGTCTCTGGGTCAAATTGACGGAGTAAACAAAAAATTTGGGATTGATTTCGTGGTGGGGAGGTGGGGAATGCCAATACCCACTTGCAAAACAACAAAATCATGGATCAAACACAACAATATCTCACAAGAACCAAGAAAATGCAAAAAAATGGTATGGCTATTTTTGGTGGGGATTTTCGAATTGGGATGAAATCAACAAAAATAGGCTAGAAAATGAAGGGGAGGACTCCAAATTCCTAATCAACGTGGCTCATGATACTAATATAATGTAGCGTGGAACCCTACTTGATGATTTTCATGATTTGGAAGGGGGATCCCACGAAGAACACGATGAAGAACACTGAAAAACACTCAAGAACAAGTCCAATCACACATCCACTGGACTAACAAACACATGGATCCACAAGGTACATGAACAATCAAAGGGAAATATACAAGGTAGAGTTCATCCCAAATCCAAGAGGAGATGAGGTCTTGATGATCTAGATAGACCCTTCTCCCTTAGGAGGTCTTGCATCCACGAGGGATATTCTCCATATGGAGGCCTTGCACTCCAATGGAGTCTTCTCTCTCAAGAGGAATCCCACAAGGGGAGGTACATGAGCTAAGCTCTAATGTGTTGTTCTAATCTTAGCTATCCCTAGAATGAGGAGGGGAAGAGGTATACATAGTGCTAGGGGCGAATGGGTAGGTAGGAGAGGGATACATGGCTTTGGGCCAGAAGCTGCACGCAGGCATGTGTCGGATGTCCGACTCTTCCGGAGGCGTCAAATGTCTGGGGATTGGGCCGGATGTCTGGCCTGGAGTGGCCTTCGTTGCTGCAGTCCTCGCACCGAATTTCCGGGGAAAGGCCGGATGTCCGGGCGTTGGGGAGGCGCCGGATGTCCGGCCGCTGGTGCCTTAAGTCGTCTGTTGATGCATCTCCTGCGCGGCTGCACAGACACCGGATGTCCGGCTGCTGTAGATTCAACAACATCGTCTTCTTCCGTCTCAGCTTCCATGCTTCCCTCACGGATGGTGTAGTTGTTCCTTGAAGCTTGCACTCCTCCTCGACATCTGCGAAGCTCCGGCAACACCTATGCATGCACACGAGAGGAGTGTCAAGTAGTATACCATCCTCGAAGGGGTCAAGTGAACACGTGTAAGGGAGATGATTCACCTTTATGTATGTGGAGTAGATGTCGCACGTGTCACTTGCCAAACAGACTCTTGACATGACGATGTCCGTAGGATGCTCCGCATCACAGGGACAACTAGAACATATATGTGAGTTGAATTCAAGTTTGAACTATTTTTTTTTGAAAACTTAGTTGGATTGTATTGTTTAAATTAGAATCACAGTTACATTTGAATAGTTTCAATCATTGACGAATTGATATGTTATTATTTTGAGCTCACGGACTTAAAACCAAGAGGTGAAAATTTCAGGGGGCACGGTTAGATGGGCGGTGGTGCACCACTGTCCGCAAAGAAATATTGTATTCGATTTGGGGTTGAGGGTTGGCATCGGAGATACCCTTACATGACTTTTTTTGGGCTGTCCGTTAGATGGGAGGTATAGAGTAGTTTTTTTATGGAATAGAGCAAACCTGTTGCCTGGGTTGGCGTATGGTATAAACTAAAAAATTGTTTTCCAGCCATTTTGTTTTTCAAATTCGATCAACAAAATTAGAAAATGAAATCGTCAGCTTAAAACAACTAACCACAAAATTGATTAACCGACTAATTCGGTTATGTTTCCGGCTTATACCGAAAGACCATGAGAAGTTGAGGCCGAAGAACGCGTCACTGAGCATCCTTCTATAGCCAAAATCTGTGCTCATCTCGGCAACTAGGCGAGGTGGTGCTAATGGAATGCCCTTGATGGCGTTACTCACGTAGGCCACACTCTTTCACACGTGCACAACATGCTAGTCGCGAGTGACATGGATGCGACTCACGAGAGAGGTGGCTGTGCCTGCTGGGCTAAATTCGGTTAAATTGGCTAGTTTAGTTTTGGAGCCCAAAATCCGATACTAGTCCAATCAAATCCACCTTTTTGAGCGTGCTAATAGAATTTTGTTGCATTTATTCAGCTAACTAAAAATTCAGTTTTGTTTTCGATTTGGGTTCAGTTTTCGGCTCCTCGGTTTTTATGCCCACCCTCAGCGTGTTGGTGACACTCACTTTAACAAAAATTACTTCTCCCTTCGATTCGAATTAATTGACGCATCATCGAAGGGAGTAAAAGATTACTAACTGAACGGATAACTTTTATGTAGACAACAAAAAAATTCACAACCAATCAGAAAGCCCAAAATATCATATAGTGTCAAAATTTTGACAAGGGTGCATTTGAGTACCAACCAAGCACTATAAATCTACCTTTTTTCGACCGAAAAACTGAGTTTTCCCGGAAAGAGAAGTCTCAGTGAGTTTTTTGTTGATGGCTGACCCGAGCGAGCTAAGGGCATGTACAATGGTTGATAAGACAGTCTTATCTTAAATCTTGCATGTAATTTAGAGATGACAAAAAAATATGTCTACAATGGGTTATATCTTAGCCTTATCTTCAATAACTAGCAATTCCTTAAAACATGGTGAGACAAATTGTGCTAAGAGATCATCTCTTGTCTTATCTTAAATAAGAGAAGACAAGGCTTTTCTTATGAGTTCTCTCTCCTCCACCTCATCATTTATCCTACGTGGCACTCCTAAGATAGCACCATTGTACATGCCCTAATGAGTTTCGCGCGAAAAAAAAACGAGCTAATGATTTTAGCAAGCAATTTGGAAGATAGAAAAAGAAAAGCAGTACCATCATTTTTGCATCGTGCCACGAGGCCCGTCGTCCAAGCAGCGCGCCCCTGTTACTAAAAAAAGAAGGAAAAGCAGCGTGCCCCAGGGACGTTGTTGGCCACTCTACACAACTGTAGCCACGTCACCGATCCGCGCCGAACCCAGCTCCGAATCTACCTCTATCCATCTCGCATCCGACGGCAACCAACCCCCCTCCCACGGATCCCTCCCTCCGCGCCAGCGATCAACAGAAATACCACCCCTCAGATCCCAATCCGACGTCTCAAACGTATCCTTCCAACGAAACCCATCCCGTGAAAACCGAAATCCTCCCGCCCTCAAACCCCAAACCAGCACCCCCCGCCCCCGCCTCCCAAATCCCCCCGCTCGCCTATAAATCTCACCCCAAATCCGCATCACCTCCTCACCAAGCTCAACAGCGACTCCCATTATCCCCTGTTAGACTGCTTCCATCTCATCTCCGGCGATGTCTGGGCGTGGCAAGGGCGGCAAGGGGCTCGGCAAGGGCGGCGCCAAGCGCCACCGGAAGGTGCTCCGCGACAACATCCAGGGCATCACCAAGCCGGCGATCCGGAGGCTGGCGAGGAGGGGCGGCGTGAAGCGCATCTCGGGGCTCATCTACGAGGAGACCCGCGGCGTCCTCAAGATCTTCCTCGAGAACGTCATCCGCGACGCCGTCACCTACACCGAGCACGCCCGTCGCAAGACCGTCACCGCCATGGACGTCGTGTACGCCCTCAAGCGCCAGGGCCGCACCCTCTACGGCTTTGGCGGCTGAGCGCCATCAGCTCGCTGGCTGACCCTGCTGTTTCCTGCGTTGCTCTGTAGTCGTATCCCCCCTGTCGTGAATCTAGTGCGCTGGCTATGCTTGTTTCTGTAGTTTGTCTAGTGAAATCCAACTTCTAGTTGTAACTCCTATCGTTTCCTTTCGTTGCAATGACAAGTTAATTCCAATCTCAGAAAAACCATCATGTCTGATTCTGCTTTTTTAATATCGGCTTCTAGTATCGGAGGAATTGAACAAATCTAGTGATCTCAAGTTAAATCTTATAGTGTATAGAACTGCAAGAACCCTGCAGTTTGGTTCCGAAGAGTGGTAAATTCAGTCTCGACGCTTTATGGGTTTGTGTTCCTTTGTTTTATTTTGGTTTTGATCCGTACTGTCAGTTGGCTACTTCTGCAATTTTTTTTCAACCTTGTTTCATTCTGGTAGAAAATATGGAACTGGAACACCATCAACTTATATGGGAAATCCTGATGTTGACATTGTGACAATTCATCCTGGAATTCTTCTCTGATCTCCAATAAAGAGAAAAAACTTGGCCCAATTTATTTGTTTGCAAGTCATCGGTTGTGACCCCCAAAGAATTGCTCTGGTTCCTTAATTTTTTTATGGCGGTTCCTCTTGTTTTTCAAATTTATTTATTTATTTATTATCGTTGATCCGTCTTTACCAAAGAAATCTCGTTTGCGCATGTATGAACATTCCACTACAGTTTTAGTTTGCTGAAGCCACAAGCTTACAAATCTGTTACTACAGTTTGATATGTGACTAGGATAATATTAACAGTACGTTTGTCAGTGTTCAGAAGCAGATTAGATGCGTGTTGACTGGTTCCTGTGGATAAGAGTAATCGATTAGTGGCACTGATGAAGCCGGTCTCCAGCTGTAACCATAGCAATGTAGTACTCCTAAGCAGACGAGCAGCCACAAGAGCTCTAGAAGAGATCGTAAACCTCGTGCAGCAACAGATGGTTATTTGACAGAAACAAAAGTTAGTAAGTACAGTTGCTTATTTGATACATTTAACTGCAACATCCGAATAATGTTTAATGAGTATCAAGCCTACAGAGTCACATTTAACTGCAACATTGGCAGAACATTATTGAATACTATGACATTGGCAGAGATTCTTGGTGCAGAACTTACAAGAACATCCAAGTCTTTAACTGCAACGTTAACTTCCGAACACTAACTCTAGTGAATATCTCAACTGTAATTGACTTGGATTTGAGCAGCTTCAGCAGCACCTTGGCCTTGAACTTCCACTGGCCTTCGCGTCCGTCGCCAACGCGCTGTGCACGACAGGACCAGAACAAGGACGACCTTGGTGGGGCGGAGGAAGGACGGCACCGGCTTGTTGGACATGGGGTAGGAGCCTGAGCGAGGCGCAAGCTAGTCGGAGCAGAGCATATGCATTCCACCGTTCCTTCACGGTAACTGTTTTGTAGGGGTTCATGGTAACCCATATGATATGGTCGTTCCTGTTAGAATTAGTGGGCCTGGCCCAGGCGAATACTCGGCAAATTCCAATAAATTTAGAAGGCTCATGTATGGCAAGAGGTGTATGTGCAATCTTTAGGGGCACCCTTATTTTTTTTTCAAGAAAACTTCCGATCTATTCATCCTCAATTATGGCAATCCAACGAACGTCAGAAATAATAAAAAATACATCCAGATTTGTAGACCACCTAGCGACGACTACAAGCAGTGAAGTGAGCCGAAGGCGCGCCGTCGTCATCGCCCCTCCCTCGTCGGAGCCGAGCAAAACTTGTTGTAGTAGACAGTCGAGAAGTCGTCGTGCTAAGGCCTCATAGGACAAGCGCAACAGAAAAGCAACCGCTGCCAATAAAAAGTAACGTAGATCGAAAGGATCCAACCTGAAGAAACACAAACGTAGACGAACTATGGCCAGATCCGAGCAAATTCATCAAGGATGAATCTGCTGGAGACACACCTCCATACGCCCACCGACGATACTAGACACACCACCGGAACGGGGGCTAAGCGATGAAGACCTTATTCCATCATCAGGGAGCCGCCGCCGTCTCGTCTTCCTGAGCAAGACACAAATCCTAACAAAACTCGAAGAAACATCTAAAAATGAAGCCCTCCCGCCGGCAAGGACCGGGATCCACCGCGCCGCCATGGCCCTAAGGCCACCGGAGACGAGGCGGACTGGCGGCAGCGCCGACGGGAGGCAAAGAAACCCTAAGTTTTTCTTGGGGAGGAGGTTGCTCTCGAACACAAGGCACCCTTATTTCTTGCTTTAAGCGAGCACAAGGGGAAGCCTCGCGTCGGGGGAGGGCCCACATTCTCTCAAAAACACATTTAAAAAAATGTTGAACAAGTATTGGAAAAACGTTGAACAAGTATTAAAAAACTGTTGAACAAGTATTTGAATTTTTTGAATAATTATTAAAAAGGTTGAACAAGTATCTGACAAATGTTGAATAAGTATTAAAAATGGTTGAACGAGTATTTGAAAAATGTTGAACAAATATATGAAAATGTTGAATAAGTATTTGAAATGTTGAACAAGAACTTGAAAATGTTGAATAAATATTAAAAAAATGTTGGATGAATATTTTAAAAATATTGAACATGTATTTGAAAAATGTTAAATAAGCATTAAAATGTTGAACAAGTATTTAAAAATATTGGATAAGCGTTCGGACAATGTTGAACGTGTATAAAAAAAGTTGCTCACTTATTAAAAAATGTTTTTGATATATACGAAAATGTAGAGTGAAAAAGAAAACAAACATAATAAAAAAATGAAGAAGAAATGTTAGACATGTATTTGAAAAATATTGTTGACATATACAGAAAATGTTGAATAATAACCAAAAGAGCAAAGAATACCGAAACTAGAAACAAAATAAACAAAAGTTTTTAAAAAAAAACAAAGAAACGAAATGCAAAAAAGAATGAAAAGACAACGAAGAAAAAAATCAAAATAAAAGAAAGAGAAGGGAGAGTAAAGAAAACCAAAGAAAAACGGAGAAGAAAAAGAAAATAAAAAAATGAAATAAAATAAAAGGAAAAAAATCTGGAAGAAAACGGCTCGAGTGCCTCAAGTAGGTGGCACCCCTTGTTCTTACCATGAAAGGAGGTTGGGCGGAGTGCTAGCGTAGCGAGCGTTTCTGAAGACCAGGGATCGATCCGAAAAGTCCATTCTGCACCCGAGCTCATATGCACCCGCATGAACAGTAAAATCGAAAAAAATTCAATAAATTCCAATTTTTTTGAGAGGAACATTGACAAAAGTTCTAAGTACCTGCAAAAATTCATCATGAAATCACATTCCTGTAAGGCGTGGAAAAAAAAAACAAATTCAGTGCTTCAAAATGCGTTTGAAAGTAGCTTTTTCAGAGTACTATTTTTGTTTTTTTTGCCACGCCTTCTAGGAATGTGATTTCATGACGAATTTTTGCAGGCACTTAGAACTTTTGTCAATGTTTCTCTCAAAAAAATTTGGACTTTTTCGATTTTACTGTTCATGCGGGAGCATATGAGCTCGGGTGCAGATTAGCCGCGTCCGATCGATCCCCCCTTTCTCACATTCCCTTTTTTACCAATATGCACATGTAAATGGGCTGGCCCAATACACCGCGAGGGGAGAAAAAGCTTCAGCTAGAGCTGGTGCTTGTCACTTTTAAGGTGATAAATAGTCACCACTAATCTTTAGTCCCTCTTCGAAAGTGATCCCACACACACGCGCGCTCACCTTGTCGAGCCATGCACGGGCCTCAAATATTTGTTAATTTGTTCACGAACAGTCTTGTCGAGTTCTAATGAACACATGAAGAAGGTGGCAAACTAGTGAACACACATTTAATAAGATAAAGCCTCTCTCCACAAGAAAGAAAGGTAGAGCACCCCGAGAGCCTGTTTTCAATCATGTGCATGCAAGGGACAAAGTATTCAACTCTAGGTTTAGATAAACAAAGAGGAATGCCAAGATAAGTGAAGGGTGATCCTTCAACACAACTAAAGATAGTTGTGAGCTACTGAAACATGTGGTCTCATACATTGTTGGCACCATTAAGGATTTATTATAGTTTACTTCCATGCCAGTATAAGCCGCAAAGTGCATGAGTAAGTTATGAACATGTTGCATTTGGGCTGGACAAGTAGGCAGGACCAACACTGTCTCATTTACATACTGGATAATTGGGTAGTCTGTGGAAGCTGTAGAGTCAATGGACAATCCGACCACATTATTGGTTTCGACTTCATTGAAAATTGATCGTAAGAGAACCAACGATAAGAATGAGGAGGGAGAGGGCCCCTCCTTGCCTAACCCCCCTATTGCAAAGAAACCGCTTTCCAAGTACCATTTATAAGGATATAAAATATCAAGAGGATTAGATCATGTCAATCCACATCAACCATTTATCAACAAATCCCCTGGCTATCAACAACTGCTTAATTGTTTAATTCCCAATCATGTCAAAGGCTTTCTCAAAATCCAATTCAGCAAAACAATATTTGTACCAAAATGGTGACACTAATGAATATATTCATAGGCCCAAGCCACACAGTCGTGTATGGATCTTCTTTTAATGAAATCATATTGGTTGGCATGCACAATAATATGTATCTCTGAAGCCTATTATCTAGGAGCTTGGTAATGATTTTGATAGAGCAAAAGAGGGAAGAAGGCATGAATTCACTGGTTTGAGAGGGGTTTGCCATTGTTTTGGAACCAAGATGATGAAGTATTAGTCAATACTTTGGAAATTAACTTTACCCTAGTAAAAATCATTTATAAGCTCATAGAAATCTTCAGCAACAATATCCCAATAAGCTTTAATAAAATTAGTATTGAATCCATCAGGTCTAGATGCTTTGTCAACAGGTAGGCTCTTAACCACTTCATCTATTTCTTCCTCAGTGAAAGGCTTTTAAAAAGAAGAGAGATCATCCTTTTTATCAGTTAGGTTGTCCCAATTTAATAGGTTGAAAGTAGGTACAGAAGTACCTGGTCTCTTCCTGAATGCTCTCTAGAGAATAACAACTTTGGCCTCATGACTTGAATGCTCTACCTCTTGATCATCTTACAACATAGCAATCTGGTTATGTCTAAATTTGATGGTAGCTTTGGCCTGCAGAAATTTGGAATTGATCTCACCAAATTTGGCCCATTTAACAGTGGATTTTTTCTTTCCAATAAGCATGCTAGAAGGAGAGAAGAAAAGTTAGATATTCCTTGAGAATCTGTCTGCCATTCCACTTAGGGAGATATAGGCCCATGAATTTTTCAATTGTATCGTAGAGAAAAATGACCTCATTGGTACCTTTGATCCTAGCAGTTAGATTAGAAAATCCTTTAGACCAGATTTAAGTCCTTGTCTAAGCCAAAATCTCACTAACATTGGTGAAGAACACTTAACCTTAGGGCATGGATATGATTGCTGCAATTGCCAGTTCTTCATTGGCGGGCTTGATGGTGCCACGAATGAATCTGGCATGGGAAGGATGACTTTCCACCTTAGTCGCATGGAAGCCCGCCGGGAGGAATGCGTATGGTCAAAGGGTAAGGTCATCATTGACGAGCTCACCGGAGAGATTTCTCTAGAGGAGAGGAGCGGGGGAGCCGATGAATGGGGAGCATAGCTTGGTGCTAGTAGGTGTCCTATAGTAACCAACCTCAGCTCACCGTGCAGTCGGTCTAGAGCAGCTCTATTCATTGCCGGCGGGGGCACCACCGTTGACTACTCCCATTAGTTGTTATCTGGGAAGAATAGCTTGATTAGGATCAGCCAAGGAGGGAGCCAAAATGATAATCACAGAATAACCATTCTTGAATCGGTAGATGACAAAAGCATGGCCCCACCGTTTGCAACCCCCGCGTTTGATTTGATTTCGGTATCTAGGCCTCAAATGACAAAGTCCAAACACCACACACATAAGTCTCTATTATGGGCATCGTCTAGACCAAGAGAAGCATGTTGGGGCCTTGGAGCATTCGAGTTAGAGTTTTGAAAACTCTTAGATCCCGCCCTGCCTAAGGCGATGTTGTTGGGAGCAGTTAAGACTGACGAAACTGAAACATGATGGCCACCGAGACGTTCATAAATCAAGTTCACTGAAAAGTTGTTTGATCTAGAAGCCAAGATCCGATCATGGAAAAAATCTAGGAACTTGGACCGCATCTGCATAGGAACTACAAGCCTTAGACCTTAGACCTAGAAGCCAAGATCTGATCATGGAAAAAATCTAGGAACTTGGACCACATCTGCATAGGAACTACAAGCCAAGATCTGATCACCCAGTTATGAAGTGATGTTTGATAGCACACAAAGTATTCCTCCAGTATCCGGGAGTGACATGATCTCATGGTCTAAGGAATTGATACTTGTAGGATCGAAAGTATGTCTAGAGGGGGGGGGGTGATTAGACTACTTGACCAAATAAAAATATATCCTTTTCCCAATTTTAAGTCTTGGCAGATTTTAGCAACTTAGCACAAGTCAAGCAATCAACCTACACATGCAATTCTAAGAGTATAGCAGCGGAATGTAAATCATTGCATATGAAGGTAAAGGGAGGAGTTTGGAGGGAGCAAACGCAATGTTGACATGGAGATTTTTGGCGTGGTTCCGATAGGTGGTGCTATCGTACATCCACGTTGATGGAGACTTCAACCCACGAAGGGTAACGGCTGTGCGAGACCACAGAGGGCTCCACCCATGAAGGGTCCATGAAGAAGCAACCTTCTCTATCCCACCATGGCCATCGCCCACGAAGGACTTGCCTCACTAGGGTAGATCTTCACGAAGTAGGCGATCTCCTTGCCCTTACAAACTCCTTGGTTCAACTCCACAATCTTGACGGAGGCTCCCAAGTGACACCTAACCAATCTAGGAGACACCACTCTCCAAAAGGTAATAGATGGTGTGTTGTTGATTAACTCCTTGCTCTTGTGCTTCAAATGATAGTCTCCCCAACACTCAAATCTCTCTCATAGGATTAGATTTGGTGGAAAGATGATTTGAGTGGAAAGCAACTTGGGGAAGGCTAGAGATCAAGATTCATATGTTGGATTGGAATATCTTGGTCTCAACACATGAGTAGGTGGTTCTCTCTCAGAAAATGAATGCTGCAAGTGTAGGCATGTTCTGATGGCTTCCCTCACGAATGAGGAGAGGGTGGAGGGGTATATATAGCCTCCACAAAAAATCTAACCGTTATACACAATTTACCAAACTCGATGGGACCGAATCATAAAACTCGGTCAGACCGATTTAGGTCATAATGTGACCGTTAGGCATTTTGGTGGGACCGACATGTCAACTCGGTTGGACCGATTTCATTAGGGTTAGGGCATAACATAATCTCGGTGAGACCGATTACACAAACTCGATGGGACCGACTTTGGTAATAACCTAACCATAGAGTTGGTCCGGCAAACTTGGTGGGACCGATTCGGTCATCTCGATGGGACCGAAACGTTACGAAAGGGAAATAGGGAGTTTGCATTGCGAACTCGGTGGGACCAATCACTCATCTCGGTTAGACCAAATTTTATGAAGTGAAATAGAGAGTTTGCAATCCCTTCTCGGTGAGACCGAGATCCCTATCGGTGAGACCGAAGTGACTAGGGTTTCTGGTAGTGGCTATGTCAAATGAACTCAGTGGCGCCGGATAGATCAAATCGGTGGGGCCAAGTTTGACTTTTGGTTTGAGACATATGTGGATATGAGAAAGTGGTTGAGGGTTTTTGGAGCATATCACTAAGCATTTTGAGCAAGCAAGTCATTAGGCAACACCTCATCCCCTTTTAATAGTATTGGCTTTCCTATGGACTCAATGTGATCTTGGATCACTAAAAGTAAAATGTAGAGTCTTGATCTTTTAGAGCTTGAGCCAATCCTTTGTCCTTAGCATTTTGAGGGGTCCACATTCATAATCCATGCCATGCCAATCATTGAACTTTCCTGAAATATTCATCTTGAAATAGAATTAGTTCAATGAGCTATATGTTGTTAATCATTACCAAAACCACCTAGGGATAGTTGCACTTTCACCTCCCCCCTTTTGGTGACAACATATAGATCAAAGCTTCGACAAATGATAATAAGATTGAAATACACTGTCACTTTGAGAAGTATGTGATAAGCAAGATCTCCCCTAAATTTGTGCATTATTTAAGATTTGCTTTTGAATGCAAATGCACAATCGATTAGTATCATGGGTTACTCTTCCATGTCACATACATCTTGGTGGAGCGCTCAAAATCATACCAATTAAAAAGCATGCACTCATCACCAAGCAAAGTGAATGATCATATAGGGATATAAGAGATAACATCATCCAAGCACACATTAAAGCAGCATATGATCAAACAGATGATCATTCAAGTATCTCACATAAGGACATAATGTATCAAGCAAGCATACAATAAAGTTCAACCAAATAAAGTGCAAGAGAGACAAAAAGCAACACTCTCTCTCGAAGGCTATGATCGATACATATTTCCCCCCTTTGGCAACAAGTTACCAAAAGGTTAAAAAATGCATAGTACTATGCGTCTCTCAGGCTTGGTCTTCGTGAGGTGGTGTAGTAATGACTCCAAGGACGAAGGCTTCAGTTGATGTAGCTGGAGCTGCTGGAGTGGCTGCCGGAGGTGGCACTGAAGCTTTGGCTGCTGGTGCAGATGTAGTTGCTCTAGTATCAGGTACTGACACTGTAGTTGACCTCTGACCTCTTGGCATATACTGAAAAGCTTCGGTAGTTTCCTTTCCTTTCTTCTCCTCTGCTTCCTCATGGATCTGCTCAACTACTGTTTGTATCTTAGTGACTTTTAGATCAAGATCATAGAATTTTTGTTCAATGATCCTCTCCAAGCTCTCCTGATTCTCAGTCAGGGTGGCCAAGCCCTTCTCAATCCTCAAGGTAGATTGGATCGGAAATCCAAGTTGATCTTGTTTACTCTTCAAGAACACTTGAGATGCCTCTTCAACACTTGGCATCTTTGCAGCTTTTTCTGCCCTTGCCTTTGCTCTCTTCTCATGTGCTTGCACTGATGAAGGATCATTCTCATCCATGACAACTGTGTTGTCTTCAAAATCTGGCTTGAGAGGTAAGTGATCCTTGTCCAACAAGTAAGTGCTTGTGCCCATCTTTGAGTTGACGAGCACCTGAATTTGTGGAGCATACCCACAAGACCTTTTCGGATCAGCAACTATCCTCTTGATTGTCTCTACAATCAGACTCATGACCTTGAATTTTTGAGGGACATAAAAAATGTGGAGCAAGTTGATTGAATGTCCTCTTATCATCCTGTGATCTCCAGACTTGGGCAATAGAGTATGCCTCAGGATGGTGTTGATAGTAGGCAGACCAGACAACAAATATTTCACAGAGCCCAACTTATGAGTTTCCAGGGCTTCATTAGGAATTTCCTTGTACATACTTGACATGGAGTTGTGGCCTTTCTTCTTCTTGGCATACACATCCAAATCATCCTCATGATCTTCTGGAGCATTGATCAACTTTGTCCATTCTTCAACAGTTGATTGGTACCTTGTACCTTCAGACATCCACACTATCCTTCCATCTAGATAGAAATGAGAAGTGGAGTAGAATTGCATGATCAACTCATCATTCCACTTGGTGAGCTTCTGTCCAACAAACTTGCCAGCTCCACAAGCCTTGAAGCTGTCATATACACCTGGGAAGTGATCTTCATTCTCTCTGATGTATATCTAGTCAACCCATCTCATGTCACAGATAATTGGCTTCTTGTCAAGCAGAATGGTCTCATAGAAGTCTTGCTATTCTTTGGTGTGGAACCTGTAGTCCACAACAGTTCTCCTTCTCACAACATAAGGATCACTCTTCCTTCAAAGTCTCAGACCTGCATCCTTCCTAATGTTCATGTCCTCTGCCACCGGATGAGTGTCATTGTGGTCTGGAATCTTTGGTTTGAGCTTTCTTAGCACTTGGGCTTCAGCATCTTCTTCATCAACTTCAGGCACTTGAGCCTTGTTCTTCTCTTCAGCTGGGATGTTTCTTATGCTTCTCTTGGGTGCAGACTTGATGGTTTGAGCAGCAACTTTGGGAGCAGGTTTGGGCTTAGGAGCATCCTCTGACTTGATTGCATCTCCCATAAGCTTTTGGGATTTGGGTGCCGGTGCAACATCCTCTTCCTCTTCCTCTTCAGAATCTCTCACCATAGTTGACTTTCCAAGAACTTTTGCAGTTGTGGTTCTTGCCCTCTTCTTCTTCTTGCCATCACCAACTGCCTCACCATCATCTGATTCCAATGTGAATTTCATAGTTTCTCCTGTTGCAACTTTCCTTGGTTTGGATGTTGGCACTCTCCTTGCTGGTACTTTCTTGTTCATTCCAGGCTTTGTTGAAGCAGCAGTGCCATACTCCTTCTTCCTCACTTTCTTCTTTGAGGTGACCTCATCCTCAACTGCAACATAATCCTCATCCTCAGAGCCTGAGGTTCTCTTCTTCCTTGCTCTAGTGGCTGCCTTGGGCAAGTTAGTTGGTGTGCTCCTGCTGCCCTCATCATAGCTGCTTGAGGTACTAGTGCCCTCACTCATTTGCACTTGCTCTTCAGACCTATTCTGGCTATCACTCTGGTCAGACATTTTGGCAGGCAAACTGACAGCAAATCCTAAAATTTTCACAAAGAATTGAACTCGGTCACACCGATTTGCAATTTTCGGTCAAACCGAAAAGCGCATGTGCAATGGCCTAAGCGAAATCGGTGAGACCGATTTCTACGATTCGGTCAGTCCGAGATGAGTTCAGCAGAGAGCTAACCCTAAAATTTTCGAATCAAACTAAGCCTAAGGAAGTTTTCTCTGGATGGATTGATTTCATACGTGGCAAGAATCATGGCATTGTCCTCGTGCTTAGAATCGGAGGTAAAAAGACAACACAATGGGTCGAACACATACCCTAGTTCGGCGGGTGTTTGCTACGGCGGCAACGACGGAGCAGATTCTGTCTATGCCGGCAGAATCCAGCGGTGGGAGGTCACTGGTGGCGAGGAGGCGATCCGGAGACCCGAGGAGGCAGAGCAGGACATGCGCGGGCTAAGGGGTTTTGAAGAAATTTCCAAAATCTCACCCGTGGGTATATATATCCCGACCCTGCCGGTGTGACCAAGTGGAACAACTCGGCGGCACCGAGATGCAGAATCGCAAGCGGTTACTACAACTCAGTGTGATCGAAGTGTTCAAATAGGTTGCACCGAGATGAAAACCTAGATCAACTTAGTGAACTCGGTGTGACCGAAATGGATGACTCGAACAAACTGAAATGCACAAAGAGGTTTTGGAAGTTTAAGTCTATGACGAACCGGGGACTCGGAGTGCTCCTCACATAGAGTGGTTCGAATCTGACTTGATCAAACTTTATGATGTAGCATGAATAGAGTTTGAGACGAGAAAAGCATAGATACCTAGAGAAGGTTCTTAGGCATTCTTGTCCATCCACTTGGCAAAAGAGAAAGAACCAAACAACCAAAATAACAAGTGGCACTACAAAAAAAAGACACATCCGTGACATTTTGGGCCGAACGAATTTTTTTCCTGTCATACATATGACACTTCTATGACGATAATTGTGACAAAACCCGGTATCATCATAGATGTGGCGGGCTCCTACTTCTATGACAAAAAGTCATGACAGAAAATAGGATTTTCGTCCTGGGCGGGCCAGAGACGCAGCTGCATGACATTCTTTGGGCCGTCCATGACGGAAAAACCCGTGGTAGAAGCGAGGGGGAGGAAAATTTCGGGGAGTTGCCGGTTACGGTGGGAGGTTGGGGGCCGAGCGATGCGCGTTTCTCTCGTACACGTACGTGCGTGTGTGCGAGGCGTTGGCTCTAACTGAACCCGAGCGAGGTGTTGGGCTCTAACTGAACCCGAGCGATTGCACTGCAGGCTACGCGTTACAGAACCCGAGCGATCGATCGATGGCTGTTAACTGAATCCAATGGAGCGATTCCTTCGCTACTGCTGCTAACTGAAGCCAATCGATTTGATGAACAGTAAGCGTTGCGGGGGGGGGGGGGGGGTGGATGAACAGTGAGCAGAGGCGTTGCCTCTGGATGAACAAGACCCCGTGGTGTGGAGGGCTGGATGAACAATAGAAGATGGAGGGGTGGCCTTGGAAGGGTGGTTGAACAAGACCCTGTGGTGTGGAGGGATGGATGAACAGTAGACGATGGAGGGGTGGTTGAACAGTAGCCGGTGGAGTAGCGCACGGTGGAGGCTGGATGAATAGGAGTCCGTGGAGGCTGGAGGAGGTCGACAGTAGCCTGTGGAGGCTGGAGGAAGTCGACGGTGGAGATGAACAGTATCCCGTGGAGTCCCGTTTTGCGGTACACCACACCCCTCCCGATGAACAGGACCCCCGTTTTGACTATAGGAGGTCCGTTTCCTCCGTTTTGCGGTACGCCACACCCCCCGATCAAAAGGACCACCGTTTTGACCGTAGGAGGTCCGTTTCATCTGTTTTGCGGTACGCCACACCCCTCCCGATCAACAGGACCCCTGTTTCGACCGTAGGAGGTCCGTTTCCTCCATTTTGCGGTACGCCACACCCCTCCCGATCAAAAGGACCCCCGTTTCGACCATAGGAGGTCCATTTCCTCTGTTGTGCGATACACCACACCCCTCCCGATCAACAGGACCCTGTTCCGAACGTAGGAGGTCCGTTTCCTCCGTTGTGCGGTACGCCAGTCCTCGTTTCCATCGCCTGTTCTGTCCAAGCCCTCCCGATGAACACGACCATGCATTCCGTTCCGACCCAGCCGGTTGGCTCCCCATGAACACGACGACGACACTGTTTCTCCGTTTCGACCCAGCCATGTACGTATGCGCGAGTAGGCGTTCGAGACCCTGCCCGTATGTACGTACGTGGCCGTATTTTCTTTCTTGCACCCTCGCCACTGTACGTACGTGTACATGCTACGTGCGCGCCTCTACTACGACACGTGCGCGCCTCTACTACGACATGTGCGCGCCTCTACAACGACCAGTATGTACGTACACGTTCGTGACCAGAATGACAACCCTACGTATGCTTCGACCAGGTGGGTCCCGACTGTCAGGCACTTCCTTGCCTGCGAAGATGTAGCTGGTGCGTCCCAGCAGTCAAGGGGGCGAATCGGTTTTTTTGCCCGGACGCACTTCCTTGCGTGCGAAGATGTAGCTGGTGGGTCCCAGCAGTCAGGGGGAAACATTTTTTTCGCGAAATACGGTGGCCCGTCCGGTGGGTCCCCGTTGTCAGGTGGAGGAATAATTATTTTGCACGTAATAAGGAGGCACTTCTTTGCTGCGGCCGTGGATCCAGCTGTCAGCCTCTCCACGTACAGTCCACGTCCGATGGAAGCCATTCCTTGACCATGTTGACCACGCCGCGCCGAGAGCACCAGGGCGGTGGACGACGGCGAGGCCTAGGAAGGGGACGGCGCGGAGCAGGGGAAGACGCGGTAGTGGATGCCCACGCATAGAGGAGTACGAGGGTTCACTGGTTCACTGCGGTGTGAGGCTGCCGTCGCCGCAGAATAACATGGGGTGTGGGTGAGTAGAGGGATGGCCTGGCCAGCGGTAGGAGTAGTAGGGGGCGGTGAGGCCTCCGCCGCATCGCAGTCGGGCACTGGAGGCAGGAGCACGAGGCACAACCGGCACTGGTTTGGGCGGCTGGAGCAAGAAGACCAGAGGTTGAAGAAGCACTACGGCCGTTGGATGGACATCATACGGTCACTGGAGCTAGAATCGTGCATATTGACTAAGTTGACAAAGCCCTCCGTCCCCGTCAACTTAGTAGGCCCACAAGTCAGCCTGCCACTATACTGGGTCCCAGCTAACAGGGGGAGTATTCATTTTTTTGCTTCCTTGCGTGTGAAGATATAGCTGGTGGGTTCAAGCTGTCAGCGGCGGTAACGTTTTTTTCGCGAAATACAGAGGCCATTTCGGTAGGTCCCTGATGTCAGGTGGAGGAATCATTATTTTGCGCATAATAAGGAGGCATTTCCTTGCGTGCGGCCATGGACCCAGCTATCGGCCTCTCCACGTACAGTCCACTTCAGATGCATGTCTGTCATTGACCATGTTGACCAGGCCGCGCCGAGAGCACCAGGGCGGTGGATGACGGTGAGGCCTAGGAAGGGAACGACACGGAGGCAGGGAAGACTCGGCAGTTGTTTCCCACATGGAGGGGAGTACGACGGTACGAGGGTTTACTGGTTCGTCTGCCGTCGCCGGAGAATAACAACAGGTGTGGGTGAGTAGAGGGATGGCTAGGCCAGCGATGGGAGTACGGTGGGGCGGTGAGGCCTGCGGGGCAGCACAGCCGGTCGCAGGGAGGAGGGAGCAGGCAGTCCCGCTGGCGCTTGTTTGAGCGGCCGGAGCAGGAAGAGCAAAGATTGAAGAAGCACGACGGCCGTTCGATGGACATCCAACAGTCACTGCTTGTGCGTCAACCTTTTTTTTAGGAAAGCCTCAAATATGTGGAAAATAGCATACAACCCATCTGCCATTATTTCTAATAATTTACAGCCCATCTGCTAATTCTTAAGGTTATTTTGGAGCCCATATTCTTTTTGTTAGCATTACAGCCCATATTGTGGCCACGGTTAAAAAATTATACGAAATTTTGCATATTTCGGTGCGGTCCGAACTGTTTTTAATCCCAAAATTTTGACTCACATTCAAACTGATTTTAAAAATATATGTATATCAATATAAAATCCAACAATTTCTCCATGCATAAAAATTAATGTAATTTAAAATCTCGAAATGAAAAAAAGATATTTGAAACTAATTGCCGGTTTGATGTGTTTTAAAAATGTACAACCCATTTCTCATTACTGATAGGCCATTTTCTCGGCCAGCCGAATGAAGCTCTCCTCGTCTTGAAAGATTTGCAGCCCAACAGGCCTGACAAAGCGACTTACTTGGCAAATCACAAAAAAACTGGGCAGTGGCCTTGGACCCAGCTGTCAGCCTCTCCTCGTACACTACTCTTCCGATGGAAGTCGGTCGTTGACCACATTGACCACGCCGCACCGAGAGCACCACGGTGGTGGACGACGGCGAGGCCTAGGAAGGGGACAACACGGAGCCAGGGAAGACGCGACAGTGGATGCCCACGCGAAGAGGAGCATGAGGGTTCACTGGTTCGGCTGCAGTGTGAGGCTGCCGTCGCCGAAGAATAACAGGGTGAGTGGGTGAGTGGAGGGATGGCCTAGCCAGCGGTGGGAGTAGTATGGGGACGGTGAGGCCTCCGCGGCAGCACAGCCGGCCACAGGAGGCAGGAGCATGCGACACGACCGGTGCTGCTTTGGGCGGCTGGGGCAAGAAGACCAGAGGTTGAAGAAGCACTACGGCCGTTGGATGGACATCGTTGACCACGCCGCGCCGAGAGCACCAGGGCGGTTGACGACGGCGAGGCCTACGAAGGGAACGACACGGAGCTGGGGAAGACACGACAGTGGCTGCCCACGCGGTGGAGAGTATGAGGGTTGACTGGTTCGGCTGCCGTTGCCGGAAAATAACAGGAGGTGGGGGTGAGTAGAGAGATAGACAGGCCAGGGATGCGAGTATGATGGGGCCGTGAGGCCTGCCCGGCAGCACTGCCGGCCACGGGAGGCGGGAGCAGGCGGTTCCGACGGTGCTGGTTTGGGCGGCTGGGGCAGGAAGATCAGAGACTAAAGAAGCATGACTGCCGTTAGATTGACATCTAACGGTCTACCGCTGGTAGAGTCGATTGTTGACTAAGTTTCTTTTTTGCGAAACCTTGTGTACGCATGAACTTGGTAGACCCACAAGTCAGCCTCCAAATCTGTGGCAGACAACATAAAGCCCATTTGCTATTTTTTATAATTTGCAGCCCATTTGCTAATTGTTAAGTAATTTATTACAACCCATTTTCTGCCCAGGACCACGGTCAAAAAGCTCAACCTTATTTTGCATATTTCGGTGGAGTCCGAACTGTTGTAATCCTGAAATGATAAACATTTTTTAAGAACTTATTGATTTGCCAAAAAAATCATTTTGTTTTTGTGAGCAAATAAGACGTGGGACAATTGAGTTGGTTTAAGGGAAAACCAGTGGTAAAAAAAATCAGCGCTGGGTGGGAAAAACAACAAAAATAAGGATGTAAATATGAAAAGAGAATTTCATGTGTTTTCAATATAATGATACGTGTATACGAACTAGTAAAACTACAGGTAGAGATTAGAAAACGGATGTAGGACATGCGTTTCAAGAGGAAAATAGAACTGGGCTGTGTGTTTGATTCAGTAAAAAAAACTGCTTGCGGATGTTATAAGACAAAATATAACTAACGCTGGCGGGCCAGAGGCCAGTAGATACCTGCTGGATCTTTGTGCCCCGTTGACGTCATGGGCTGGGCCTGTTAAAAACAAAACCAACCCTGGGCAGTCTGCAGCCCAGTTGAAACTTGCTCGACCTGAAAAAATAATATACGTGCTCAATAAACGAGAGAATTCCGCAAGTACAGACTGATAACTGGGATACAGCACGGATATTGTTTTTTTATCGTGATAATAAGTGCATGCACTTGTTTCGAAAAAATGGAGAACTGGGAATTCGAACGGCGGGTGCTTATGCTACCCATCAAATAAAAACCAGGTGCCTGAAAATTCGTTTCGAAACAAATGATCCAGCTTTATATCCATGCCGACCCTCGGCATGATGGTTGGAAGCAAATGCAAGTTCATACCAAAACATCGTTAACAACAATACCAACTTGCGGACGACAAGGTAGTACAACGACTAATACCTAACTAACTTATAATCTGTTTACTCCTGGCCCTAGTGTTCGTCTGGTAGAAAATCTTACAAAGGACCAGTTCCCGCTCCTTCTCTTGCTCCAGGTCCCCGAGGTGGTACTATTGCATCACCCAGTTGGTCCTTTGCTGGTCGAAGTTCTTATTGGTGTGCAGCACCAGAACCTTTTTTGCTGCCCGTCTGCCGGCCGTTGACCATCACCGGCAAGGTATTGCTGGTCTTGTGCCACATCGTGTGCATGCCGCATTCCGACTATATCTCGCGACGCGTCCACATGCCCCTTTTAAACGCCCTGGAATTGCGCTGGAAAAATTGCTTCCTTAGGCCACTCAGTGTGATACCTGCAGTATTGTGGAATACATGTTTTAGTGTATGTAGTTGGCATTTTCATAACATCTTTGGCATGTTGCAGTCACTTGTTTCACTTTTTATTAACTGTCAAATTGTAATTGTTTCACTAGGTCCGCGTCTAAAAAGAAAAATAGAGCTATAAACAAAGGAATATGTTTGTGCAAGTAGACGGCCGATCGGTGTCTTACCTGGAAGTTTCTCAGGTTGGGTGTAGCATATGCTGTGCTTGCTGTCGATGGTTGGTATAAACAAATCGATGAGAGACTGAAATCTCGCGCTGTCAGCACTCACTTTGGCCTCAAGGTGCTCGATCAGCTCCTGATCCGTTGGATTGAACTTGACGCCAGCCGGCAGCACCGGCCAATCCTTCTTCGACTATTTTAAGTGAACGATGAAAGATTTTGATAGATAAGTGGTACTCCAAATCTGAAGTCCAGAATACCCGAACACGCCGCCGGAATTCTTGTGTCGCCTCACGCGCAGTGTGTGTTGTCACGTCAATTCAATGTGTGGACATGATGAATAATTTGATCGACGTATACTAGTACTGCTACTGTACTACTTACTAGTCGTATTTAGTGTCACAATTTATACATAGGTTTAACTAACAAGTACGCACTTGAAGCCTAACTGATATATATATATATATATATATATATATATATATATATATATATATATATATGGGATAATTAGATTTATGCCCCTAGTTGGGTTCCACTCGTCTGTTTTACCCCTAATTCCCAAAAGTCACCGGTTCTGTCCAAGTCACTTTGCTCCTCTTATGTTTTTGCCCTTTGACCGTTTGTCCGTCAGTTTGAAAACTTCATAACTAATTCATAATAAACTAGAAAAATGCAAATAAGATACCAAAATGTTCAGAAAACATCACCTATATGTCAGTGTCATTTGCATTCATGAAAAAAGTGTTGGAAAGTGCCCATCCGAATTTTAGATCTTATGCTACCACCATGAATAGTAAACTCTAAAAAATTCAAAAAAATTCCAAAAAAATATGGTGGCAAAGAACGACAAATGTTCTAAGTGCTTGCCGAGTTTCATTAGGAAACGACATTCATGGAAGTCGTGGCAAAAAAATAATCTATTTTGGAGTGCTGATTGTTTTTTCTCGCGACACCCACGAAAGTTATTCTGTGATGAAACTTGGCAGGCACTTAAAACATTTGTCATTCTTTGCCACCAATTTTTTTTGTTTTTATGAATGTTTTTAGAGTTTACTATTCATGGTGGTAGCATAAGATCTAAAACTCGGATGGGCACTTTCCAACACTTTTTTCATGAATGCAAATGACACTGACATGTAGGTGATATTTTTCTGAACATTTTGGTATCTTATTTGCATTTTTCTGATTTAGTATGAATTAGTTATGAAGTTTTAAAACTAACGGTCAAACGGTTAAAGGGCAAAAGCACAAGAGGAGCAAAGTGACTTGGACAGAACCTGTGAATTTTGGGAATTAGGGGTAAAACAGATAAGTGGGACCCAACTAGGGGCATAAATCTAATTATCGGGTGTAGTTACTCCCACTTGTGCTTCATACATTTTAGGTAGTATCTATCATATCAGAGAGTATGTACGCGTAGTATGTAGTATATAAGAATGTTTAGGTAGTATACATGCTACTTTTTTGGTAGTATGTATCATATTTTGTGCATACTCTCTTTCGCGTACAAATATGTACGTATTTTACAAATACAATAAACAATGAGCTCACTTGCAATTTTTTCACATAACTCACTTTGGAGTATCTTAGATATAGTATATGAACATACTAAAAATAATAAAGTATAATATATACTACCACATGGTAGTATATGAGAAATGGATGTAGCTACACCCGGTAGTAGGATGCATTTTTCCTATATATATATATATATATATATATATATATATATGGTTTCTGCACAGCATCTCCATCATTATTATCAGTACATCCTACGCAGGTGAGTTAGGATGCACTTGATCCCAGGAAGGTATCTATCCTTCAAACCAGAGGAGTGCTTCAAATTAACAACAGTACATAATATCCAACAAAAGAGGGTCGTGCTACAGCAGCAGAATACATGGCTCAGTCTAGATATCAGCACGAATCAAGTTGTGTATATTTGCTGTTGGCATGAACCACATCGCCGCATGTCGGGTTTGCAAAAGCCATCCATCGCATGGAAGCTTGATACCTTTCACACACTGAAGATTACCTGGCAACAATCTGTGTCGACGAATCTCTGGATATGGTGATTCATGAAACCCATGGTATGATGTGTAAACACAGCCCCCCTCACGAATGAAAGTTGCATAACACAGTAATCATCGGCGGTGATATGATCGATGATTGATTGGATGATCGGATAATTGAGCCTGAGGAACAAGGAGTGGTTGCCGAGGCTGTAAACCCACCTCCAGTTGAATACGCATGGCCCAACGGAGCTGGGATCTTTCTCGAACACGAAGCAGCCATAGCCATCAATGTTACGAACGCCCCACACATTGTACTGCATGTGGTTTGATGTAATGGTTTGGTCAATTTGGTATGTGCGAATGAGCATCAAATGACCGCCGTCAGCTGAATGAGCGATAAACCACCACCCATCGGCTGGAATGATTCCAGGTCCTGGAATCATGAAGGCCAGCGCATTTGCGTCTGCTGCAACAATTCAAATTGGAGACCAAAAGGACAAAAATAAACAATCATGTTCAGAGTATGTGTGGAATTAAGATTATTATAACAGTGACACATATCATAGACAGAGAATTGCAATGCCGTGGTCATAACCATACCCCAAGTTAAAAAAATAAGCCAATGGCTTTCATATTCTAGCAACATGTCATGGTTCAAACATCATGTAACAATGAGAGGAAAACATCTATGATAGCGCCTACTCATATTCTACCATAGCACTTACTACTACTGTTCTCATATCAACTCTAAGCAATAACATGCGTTGTTATAAAAATCTTGTAAACGAGAGTAACATATAGCAACCATGATGTTATGCTCATAATATGTATTCTAACAATCATTAGATGCCAATTGTTCTCATATCAACTCTAACAATAACATGTGTGGTCATAAAAATCTAGGAAATGAGGAACACATAGCAATGATGTGGTTATAGACATGCTATGCATTCTAAATTTGTAACAAATGAACAGGCAGTCATATTCATAAGGTAAAGATGAGATGAGATAGAACAATTACACGACGATAGATTCCACCAGTATAGGCAGCCAATCTGTGCGTCGACCGCGTAAACGATGCCTATGTTGCCTCAACAGGATTGATGATGAGCCATAACCATGTATGGCGACCGGGTTCTAGATAGACTAATCCCATGTTGAACAAGGTAATGAGCTTGTAATCCATGTAGTCTTCTGATGGTGTGGGCACTTCGCAGATGACAACATTCTGCAAACAGAGGTCGAGCCAAAAGCTTGACGCGTCTCGTGCGTACTAGGCAGGAGTGTCTGGCAGGCTGCGAGGCTCGATGTCGGTGGTATCCAATGATGGAAGGGTGATTTCTCGCTAGGTGTAGATATCCACGAGATGCCACGGACTACCGGTGTGGTGGACGAGGACGATCCAGTTGGCCTTCATGCCCGCCTAGTAGTGGCCGCGCATGAAGGACAGGTGGACGGGTAGTGGTAGCATGTCGAGGGGCACCACAGCAACCTCCGTAGGATCATCAAGTCGGTGCTTGGGCCACCTGCGAGGGTGGGGCATCAACAAGCAGGGTGTCTTGAAAAGAGCCGGCCGGTTGCAGATGAGTAGACGGTACAAAGACACCGAGCATGCAGCCAGACGGACGATGCTGAGTAGGTCCATACGACTATAGATCTGCTCCAAGAGAACATCGGGGAGGGAATTCCAATCACGGCTCTGCGTGTCAGTCGGTTCTGCCATTGGGGTTTTCGGTGCCTGTGAGCCAGCGGGGAAGTGGATTCGGGCGGGCCAGCGAAGAAGCTTCTCCTCGTGTGGCCGAGCAGTGAGCGGGGGGACATGGTACGCGCGAGCTACCAAGAAGATGACGCGGGCGGGCGAGCAGTGAGCGAGGGTAAATGGTGTGCGACCGACGATGGGGACGAGAGGAGGAAGAAGAAGAGAGGAGGAAGAAGAGTGGAAGACGGGGAAGAAAGTGCATTAAATCTCAATTCTACTAGTACTACTACCAGGATATACCGTCCTTCGGAGTGTAAATAGTTACACCGATGACATGTGGGTCTACCACAAGAGGGCCCATATGTCAGTTAATGGAGGACAGAGGTGCGTAGGCGTATTTGCGGAAGCGTGCTCTACTGGCAAACATGATGGCAGTACTGGGTAAGGCTGATTTAGTAACAACAACACGCTGGTTCAGCTTATTAATTACGTGTCCCATCTGCTGCAGCGTGTATTGTCACTTCACTGCGAAGACTAGTTGAATAGTTCTCTCTGACCGAGATGGGGAATAATGGATCGCGAGGACTTCCTTTCTACAATATCCCTATGCCTCTATGCTCACTTCACTCATTTTGCTCCGTACCTAGTCACTTGTTGAAATATGTAGAAAGACAAATACTCCGTATTTGGGAACAGAGGGAGGCTTTTACTCCGTACTATTTGGGAACAGACGGAGTATCACCATATGGAGGGAACAGAGGAAACTTGAAATATGAACATGTCAATGGCAGGGAGTAAGCCCCATGCATGCATGCATGCATGCAACATGCAACACTCACACATACACATGGACGCACGCAACACTCACGCACCCATGCGGCACACAGCACACGACGCAACACACACAACTCACGCTCAAGTGCTCAACCTACACCCTACGTCCATGAAAGACTGTACATTTAGAGATTTACACATTGACCAAGGCATAATTAACGCCCAAAAGTAGCAGACTTATGTGTGCATGCGACCATTGAGATAAGAAGATTAAATGAAGGCCGTTGCATGCTGTACTTAAGGATAGACATGTAGCCTATACCTACAGCACAAGTTGGTGCATTAGTCAATCAATATCGATTTAGATTAAAGGCTAAATGCATTGGAAGTGTAGATGTACATTATGTACCACACTCTTTGTTTTGTAGCCGATGTACACTCTTTGTTGGAAGACCGAGGGAGGACACGTGCATGCACTCACATACACAGCCAGGGCGGTTTGCGCGCAAGGGTTGGACTCGTGTCGCGCCTGCGTAAAGTTTTGTTTAACTGATTTCTTTGCTCTGCCAACTGACAGGTGGGACCCAGAAACCAGGTGACAATTTAACCAGTTAACAAAGTGCCACGTCGACTATGTGGCCGGTCAGTAGGGTTCAATACGGTGCTCTACGATGAGCTAGTGATCGTATAATCGCCGCAAAACTATATATAGTGACCGTAAAGAGCATATTGTTACATACGCTGACCGCCAGTGTATTTTTCTCGTTTCAAATTAAGCCATATTAATCGGAAAGGACGCAGTATGGACTACTACGTACTAGTACTAGTACTCCTTTGATGTGTCCCGTCAACTCGCCGAATAAGGAGAAGCTTGCTTACTACGCCTCTCCCTCGCCCACGCGTGCGGTGGTTCGCAGGACAAGGAGATGATTTTGACTACAATGCCCCCTCCCTCTCCCTCCCTCTACCTCTCCCTCGCCCTCGCCCTAGCGGTGGGCGTGCAGCAGTTCAATCGGTGTCAGATTGCTAGAAGCGTATTGTACTGTAGTATCATCATTGTTGGACCTTCCGAAGAGGCCAAGAGCCAAGTGCAAGGTTCACACGAGTACGAACTGTTGAACCTCCCGAAGAGGCAAAGAGCCAAGTGCAAGGTTTTATAGGAGTTGCCATCCTAGTAGGAGTGTACTACAACTATAGAGAACGATGCTACTGTATGATGCTGCCACGTCACGTATATCCAAAGCTGTGCCACCTTTTTTCTCAAAGAGCGTGTTGGAGCCCGTGCAACAACCACACAAGTTGCACGTACACATAACACATTTACTAGCAATAAATTCTAAAGGACAAATGCCAGTATGCCACACAAGTTCATCTCCAATTCATGTGATAAATTTGTGCACGACTAGTCTACATATATTCACAGCGCTACCATTCACAATTACCGTACTCCACTTACACGTTATAGATGGGCTACATGCATGTCCTCATCTAGGTTCCAGTCCCAGGTGTTCTTCATGGATGGCACGATCCATAGCGGTGGGCAACATGAATCATTGTCGCAACTTTCTAGTCCGGTTCCACTCGATGAAGACTCATCCAAGCTGAAGCGACATAAATCAGGGATAGCATGTCCCAGCATGTCATTCATCCGATGGTGCGCAATGAAGACACAACCATGATTCATGAACGACAGGCCTTCCGTGTCATGCACGGAAGGTGGCATCCGCTTCACAATGGGGTAGTTGTCCCCGATGAAAAGCGAGTACTCTCCAAGAGTGTTCCTCGGCACCCACGTAGCATTACGGGGGTCGAACTCGGCGCCGTTCATCTGGTACACACGACATCCCAGATCTGGACACATGGTGACGTACATAGTCAAGGTCCATGCATAATAATGTTGTGCTCAAATATGGTGGTCAGTAATACTGTGCAGCAAATAGTACTACTCCGGTATAGAGGAAGTAAAATAACCGGCTTATTATATATAGCCACTCTTGGCTACATGGATGAGATAGTAAGACATGGAAAAACATAAATGGTGGCAGCTAGTGGGTTCAAGTCTTCAAGGGCCTAGCTAGCTATACTCGTCCTCCAAGGTAAAAAGTACTCCTACTAGTACTACTACCTCCGTCCGGATTTATTGGTCCCCATTGTGTTTCGTGCCAAATTTTGACCATAGATTAAACTAACAAAATGTTCACGCATGTCACCAAACACTATATTTTTGAAAACTATGTTCAAATACGAATCCAATGAGATAATTTTTCTTGACATGCATTAACATTTTGTTAGTTCAATCTTTAGTCAAAATTTGACACAAACTACAAAGGGGGCCTATAAACCAGGACGGAGGTAGTACTAAGTATACTACTAGTACAACAATGAAAGAGAAGCTGAGAGGGTTAAAAAATGGAATACCTGGGTAGATGGTGAAGGTCCAATCGTGGTAGATTGTGTGACCATGTTGCACATCAGTGGTACCATGGGTAATGACTGCTAAGATAGTTGATCCCAATATGCCAAAGTCAGCTACAAGGTTCCAGGTTAGACTGAATCGCGGATGCAAATGCACATCCAGGATTGGCGATCTTATTTTGATCGGGGGATGACTGGTCCCTGCAAAATAATGGAGTACCGTTAGGGATGCAAATGAGGGTTTGTGCATTCCATTTGTAATATCCCACACCGTAGGATGGCAACCAGATGAAACAAGTCCCCTGGCTTGTCACCGCGAAGATGCGGCCTAGATGGCGCACGACATCTTCAAACGTGTAGGGGTACAAATCTGCCATCGCCAACATGCGTCAGCCTCTGCCGTTACTGCGTCTTGCATTGATGGCAATCCTTATGTCGAACACCGTGATGAGATAGTAATCATCGTAGCCGCATTGCTTTGTCACGGGTCCGCAATTGCTATCTTCTTCAATCTCATGTAGGCATCATCATACGTATTCAAGCCCAGCCAGTCCGGAAGGCCGATCCCAATGGTGGAGAAGGGGTGTACCAGAACAGCCGCACTGCTGTGGATGTTGTGCAAAATGATGGTGGTATCCGGCCGGAGGTATGCAAGCCAATCTTCATTGGCACCGAGCCATACCTATATATAAGACGGTGGGCAGCAGAGAATTTACGGGATGGAAATGGAATAACTAAGTACTACATGATCAAACTCCATTACTGACCTGCTCATTGGACAAAATCCGACTACCTCTCAACGTCAGCAACTCTAGCGGAGTCAACGTGCGACAATGGCCAGGGAGCGGTGGACTGTTCGAAGGATTGTCCCATAGAAGAACCTTCTCCTCGAGGATGCATGGAAGACCAGCAAGCATGGCCTTTTTCCAAGCCTGTTTAAGCAGCGTCTTGAAAAAGTTGGTGCAGGAAGCACCGAGTCTTGCGGCGGTGAGGACGTCAGAGTGGCATGCGATTTCTCCCAGAGGATCATCGTCCAAGGTCTCCCAGCCCCGATGAGGAGGAGAACCGCCTGGCGAATCCATGGGAGCAGCGACGAACTGCCCTCTCTTCGGGGGGAGGGGAACTGGCGAGGAGGAGATAAGAGCGTAGTAACCGCAGGGCCTCGTCCCTTCCAACTGTAGATCGTTCCTTAGCGAAGGGGTGAGGCTATTATTTAATACTAGTACTAGCATTATGGAACATTATGGGATTGCATTATACTGTAAATAATAGCTCTAGCAAGAAATTTTTGGCACTAGGTAGTAGTTTTTGGCGTGGATTAAGAAATTTTGGGTATGTTTTTGCCATTTTTGTACACGCCAACTAGTGTCAAAAAACGTCTTACATTATGTGACGGAGGAGTACGTACTCGTACTGTAGCAGTACCAGTACTAGTTTTCTCAACTAGTAGTGTGATGTACTGTACTTCTAGTCTAGTCTAGTATAGTGCACCCGTTTTGAACTCTTGAATCTCAGGGCCAAGGAGCTACAGTTGGAAGTGGAGGGTACTACTGTTCTCTAGAACCATCGCTGTACTATCAATGCAGGGGAAGTACACCTGCGTAGTGGCCTAGTGGGTACTCTCGGTGCTATATTCAGCCGCTCCTCTCACATAGGAGTAGCTGGCCTACTCAGCTGCTCCTCTCACGCACACACTAGCAGCCTGTTTATCAGCGACGGTTACTGCGGGGGCAGAACATTTGAGTTATTTGATACAGCGAGACTAGGCTTTTTGCTTCCATTTGTGGAGGTGTAATGGATCTCGTCGAACTTTGTTAGTAGTAGTTCCTTCTTTATGAATGAGATGAAGCAAAGCTTTTGCCTCCGTTTAAAAAAACACGTCAAGAGGAATTTCTTTTATAGTAGAGCCGATAATGGAGTGAAGTCCATGCGTGCAACGCCACAAGCTACAGAGTAGTAGTAGAGCACTTTACGTATGGAGCCATATTACACAGTTCCCAATGCCCCGCCAGGATTTTCCGGCTCCTCGGGCTTAATTGGTAGGCGCTAGTTTAAATATGCTACTAGCTGATGAGGAAGCTGCAAGCGAGGTGCGGCTAGGGCGAGCACACGAGCCACGAGATGCTGGGAAGGAAAACCCGTTCACGTGGCTAGGCTGTCCAGTGCACCCAGATTGTGGGGCCGCACGTCCGTTCGACTTCAAAACTCAAACTACCCGTGTAAAATATGGCTCGCAGAAAAGTGTAGTAGTACTATTTTTTTAAAAAGGCCGCCGTGCGTTCGGCCGGGATCGAACCCACAAAACAAGGTATACACTCTTGTGACCACTAGTAGTACTCGTTGGAGTACAACGCAACCTAGAATCGCCTTTTGTCGCTAGTAGTACGTACATTGTTCCTTACAAGAAACCCCTAATAATGCAAGAAACCACTAAAATGCCAAGAAACTACTACCACTTGCATACGTGGCACACTTAAGATAAGACTACCTTATCAACCATTGTACATGCTCTTACCAACAAAAATCCTCGAGTGACCTCCTACCTCCGGCCCGTCCACCTAGTCATCCTCGGCCATGGGACGCAGCTACCACCGCTGGCAGAAGGCGAGGTCAAAACCGCCGGCGGTGCAGAGCCCATGTTGCTGCAGCCCGGATGCCAGCTCCGTCCGGCGTTCGCGGCCGCTAGCTAGCCAAGATAGCTCCGTCCAGCTGCTTGTCTGCAAGGTTTGCTAGCTAGATTGGCACGGCAGCGCGGCGGCTTGCTCACGTGTACCGCGCTCAGGCCAGCCATCTGGCTCGAGCGAAGGCCAGTGCGACGGCTTGCTCGCTCGTGAGTCACGCTCGGGCTAGCCTGCCAACCCGTGCGGAGGCCAGCGTGGCGTCCGGCCCGTCCGGCGGAGCGGCGACCAACTCGCTCATCACCAGCGCCACCGATGAACACACATCCGTACTGTTCGAAGTAATGTTCAGGAAAAATAATGATTTGAGGGGGAATAACAGGATAGAAGGTCAGATGTGGGTCCCTCGTGTCAACGGTCAAACAAAATGTGTTGGTTTAAGCTGCCTCGTTAGCAAGGACGTGTGGGCCAACCCTGTCATAAATGGGTTTAAACGAACCTAATCGGTAGGAGTACTAGGTAGTAGTTTTTGGCGTGGATTAAAAATTTTTGGGTATGTTTTTGCTATTTTTTGTACAATAGATTCTTCCTAGGGCTGGTTGAAAGTGGTAGTTTTTTGTTAAATACTCTACATATTGTAAGTAGGAGTGAAAGTTAAGCTTTGGAAGCCAATAAGCAAGGCTAGTTACATAGTGCATATGTGTACATGATTGAAAGTAAATATCAACCATGAGTGACTAATATCTTGATGGAAAACTCGAAACTATGGAATACTAGGAAAAAATGCATGGTTGGAAATACTAGCAATGTTCATGTCCTTTGCAACGAATCATAATTAGAATAATACTTATTCACTTGGTACAAAACACTCTAATTTTGATATACATATGTTTCAATTAGAATATATTCCTTGGGCTGCTTTGGTGAGGTCAGGGAGGGATGTGGTTGGTTTTAAGATACTAATTATGGGTTTTTCTGCAAATTGGTAGACAAGTGGGATGTTGGTGAGAAAAGGCAACAACTTACCTCACAATCGTTAGATGTAGATCTAATGGTCAGAAACGACGGATGACAGACACACCAGCATCACCAACTTAGTCTTGTGTAGGGGTACTAGCAAGATCCGTGCATTGCACGGAACATCAAGATACATTTTCTATAAAACACTTGTTGTGATTGACCCTTGCGGGAGTAATCCCATGTGTAAAAACTAATGATATGTCGAGAAATATGAGATAAGGTGAAGAGGAGTGGGGTGTGGTGGTGGTTTGTGGTCGGACTGAGCGGAGGCATGGGGATTGACGACGCCAGCAGTGGCCACCAGGCCAGTTTGTTCCAGAGGCTTCCTTTCTTAATTGCTCAACAATGAGGTTTGTTGGAGATAGGGATGAATGAGGGAAGGACTTGTCTGCAAATGTGGAGAGGGGTGCGGGTATCTTTTAGTTTAATTTCCATCCGTCAGATATAGATCGGACGGTCTATATTGCAAGATGGCACACGTACCATCATCACCACCTCGGTTTTTTTATAAGAGAAGAAATATAAGTATGGAGATACAAACGTATTATCGATACTTGCTTCCATAAACTAGCATCTACATTCTATTCAACGCCTCAACATGTGGGGCCTTAGCACAATGACTTCTCGACTGTGTAAAACAAAGATTTTCCCGTCGCCGACAAGGAGGGGGTGACGGCGGCGCGCTTTTTGGCTTGCTCTAGTCCTAGTAGTCATACTAGGTGGTCTAAGCATGTGTAGATTTATTCTTTTTCACATCTCGTGTTCGCCGTACTTCCACGACTATTGATGAATAGACGGTAAGTTATTCACGGGGAAACCCTTGATGAGCGTGTTTGCGAGAGAGAGAGATAGTGTGTGTGATATATGTTAGAGACTGAGGCAATGATAACAGATTATTTGTGTTTATGTGTGTGGAGGATAGAGAGATACATGTACATGGGGCTTTGTGTTGTGTAACGTGGAGACACATATACATAATTAGAGAGTGAGTGTGTGAGATACACATGCGGACATGGGGAGAGATGAGGATCCAGATAAATGGGTGTTTGTGCGTGTTTGTGTGTGTTTGTGCACGCGTTTGTGTGTGAGAGGGAGAGAGTGTACGTGGAGTAGAGAGACCACTGATGATGTAAACCTAGTATAAGGGAAGGGGGAATGGTGTGACATGTGTAGTAGCGGGATAGCACGGGTGCGGGCTGGGGGAGCAGACTATTTGGAAGAGACATCGAGTGTGTGTGTGGGAGAGGGGTGTGAGAGAGAGAGAGAAAGAGAGAGCTAGCGACAGAGAGGGAGAAAGAGATGAAGAGAGGGGGCGAGAGGGGTCGTTTGTGTCCATAAATGGCGTATAGATAGGGAGACAATGTTGATGTTGTTCGAAATTGGCCTATGAATGGAGACACAAGGGAAGCGAGTCATCGTGTGTGTGATAGGGACTTCATGAGAGATCTAGAATAGATGGTGTAGAGAACAATGTGCAAAATCGAGAACAATTATACATTAGGGAGCTATGCAAAGAGTCACGACATATATGTATGCAGGGAAGGAGCTGGGGCGGGTCTGCATGTGGGAGAGATAGAAAGAGGAGAGTGGTGCACAAGGAGACAAAGTGTGCTTGTTTGCAGTGGGGGTGGTGTGTGAGGTGAGTGCGCGAGAACCACATAACTAGGGAGATAGACGTTTGGGGGCGGCATTTTGTGTGTATGTGAAATATACACTCTACATAGTGTGTGTGCTTGGGTAAGAGAGATAGCGGGAGACCTAGAGAGTGAGGGAAGAGATGTGTGCATGCCCGAGAGACAAAGTGATAGAGACCTATGTTGGGGTCCGGACTTTACAAGAGAGAGGGGTGTTAATGTGCTCGTGTGTTGGTGTTTGGGGGAGAGAACGACTTCTCTATGTGTGTGTGTGTGTGGTGGTGGTGGGGGGGGGGTTGACTTCAGATAAAGAATGAGGTGTCTATATTTGAGGGACTTTAGCGTAATTGAGATATTGTGCACTCATGGTTGATCCATTTGTTTCACAGTTTGTACTATGAGATAACGATACTTTTGAACATGCGTGATATACCTTGATGTACCAGAATTACAAACCTAAGATTGGAATTTTGGAATTCGACTCCATCATTAGCTTTTGTAATTCATTTAAACAGAGGTACATTTTTTAAGCCGGGATTTCGTGATTTCAAATTCATATATCAAACCTAGAGATATACACATGCGGGCATGTTCAAACTTTATAATCATCCACTTTATTCATACACATACACATTTTTGCTTTTGTCATCATATTTAGGATAAACACATTTGGAATTTCATTTGAATTGGACCGTATGATGGTATTTGCTTGTAGTAGCTCAATGATCCATATTTGAATTGAATGGACAATCTAAGTTTCGAGTTGGAGACATTGATTTTCAAAACTTGCACATTTTTTTGCATGCAAAACAAACAAATTGTCGGCCATGATATCATAGTCGGCCGTACGAGAGCAGAATACTTATAATTTTAGGCGCCAAAAGCTTTCAAATTTCCCGCTCACATCGAAATATCACGCGCCCGAAAGTTTAGCCCTGCGATATTCCTGTTTTACCCCTGCCACATGAACGGAAAAGGGCTGCTTTGGTAACTCCATTGTTTCCCCCTCTTTGCCCCCAACATTCTTCCCCAGAGCCCCTCCCCTTCCCCTCCCCAACCCCCCAACCACGGCAAGCCGCCGAATCTAGTCCTCCGCCACAGCGGTGGACCTCACAATCCGCACCTTGGAACCCCCAACTGCCAACTCACCACTTCACCGGAGCCGCTTTAGTGACTGGCTTGTCCACCGCTCCAGATCTCCTTGACCGCCATCATGGTCCACCACACCGGATCTGCTTAACTGGCGCCCTCCACCACAGCGTAGGCCCTTCACTGACTCCCTCATCCGCCCCTTCGCTGGCCCTTCATACAAGCCCTCGTCCGACGCAATAGATCCGCCTCACCGAAAGCACTATACAACGCGCCCGCCGAAGCCTTCGTCCACTACACCGGACCCGCTCCACGAACGCCATATTCAACTCCACCGGCCCTGCTTTATCGATGCCGCAGCCTCATCAGGTTATTTTGATTTGTGCTCCTTCGGGTTTTCTCTTTATCATGCAATTGTTCACTTACCACATATGAGCTTTCTTGTATGTCGACAGGCGCCGAAACCGTAGCACCGGAGCAGCTTCAGCGATGGCAACAGCTGGCCCAAACTCAGCCGCAACACGAGCACCATCGATGATACTTAGCTATCAAGTATGACAACAATACCCATACGCCGCCGAGAATCAGGTACTATTATCCAACGGCCGGCGCCTACGTTCACTTTCCTAGCATAAGCACCACACCTTTGAATTTCTTCAGGGCATCATTCAGTTTTTCATGAGACGTGTTATTCTGCTTGCACCTGTAGGGCCATACTTCTGGCAGTGAACATGTTACATGTGTTAAATTACATACCAGTGCACATATAATTAATATGCTTTAGTTTTGTTCTAATGCCACCTATTGGTTCCATCAGACTGCTTAATGTTCTCTATGCTTAATTACACATCAGCAAACTAGCATGTGGTTCCGCTACATTTTGTTTGTTTTACCCTACATTTTCTGATGCTAGCTATTACATCACTGCTCCGAGCCTCTGTTCATTACTTGTTTGTGTGTTCTTGATCTTCCCAAGTTGCATGACTAATTTGATGCTTCTATTAATTATGGAGCTGCCAACCCCATCAAGCAAAATATTTGTTCTTTTGGTGCTGGCACCTCAAACAAGCATAAAAATAGAGGGAAGCAGATATATTGTCGTGTATGCACACACCCTTCTTTCATTAGTTTAGATGAACCATTGATGATCAATTTGGACCCGTGCATGCGATTAAAATTAATTTTACCTAAATAGATGGTGCAGAATAAACTACAACAACTAGATTTGCAACCACGGGATGCTGACGATATCTTCAAAGAACATTGCAACAGCAGCTAGGCTTCATAGCAACATATGGTAAGCCAGTGTGTTTTAGTACATGTTAAATGTAATGCGAGTGGGCTGCTTTCTTGGCTTGTGCCCTCAACGTGTAATCCTACCGAATTACAAATAGTTTAGTTGTCTACCTTGCTGTATTGCTTGATTCGAATGCTTGTTTGTTGTTACGTTATACCTGAGTTGGCCAATATGTTAGCAGTGCCTGCTGTACTGTCGTAAAGAAATGCATGCCTATTTCATTTGAGTCCTTAACTTTTCCTCTCAACTTCATCACAAGACTATCTTCGTAGTTTATATGAGGCCACACTGTTAAGTGCTTTCTTAGATTACTTCAACTGCTTAGATGCCTTGGCAACTTAAATATAGCGGTTGTACACTCCCTTTGAACATTCATCTTACCATTTTAATTTTTTTTTCGGCTGATGCTGCTTCGAACCATTTAAATATAGTTTGCCATGCTCAGCAATAATTCGTCCATCGTTTACCATGTAAGCTTACTGCCTGGATCATACGATAACTATCTCTTACTTATGTCCAGCGGAAACCTTTCAGGATGCCGTTCACACTAGGACACAATGTACAACCCCAGAATCTATTTGTGGAAGCAGTGCGCCATCCATGTTACCAGATGGTAGCAGTTTAGAGGAAACACTGTCGAAGAGCAGTCTGAGCACAGATATTATAGTGCTTGAGGCTCTACTAGAGGCAGAAAGAGATGGTGTGGCTGCCATGAATGAGGTAATCTTTATATTGAGGCTGGAAATTACGGAATTAGCGGCACACATTATGCAAGCAATCCAAGAATTGGAGGAAGTAAGAATGTTGCATTTGAAGACGAAGGAGGTCCTGCTGTTTCTGCTATCTGAAGCCCAAGGTAATCCCGGTTCTTCTTTAGATACCAGCTGAGATTGTCATTAGATTATTGTACTTGCATGTTGTGTCATGTCTCTGAATGGATTAAGTTGCAAGACCCCCTATGTTGTCCGGAATTCCATGTTGTCCATGTGTTGTAATGATCCGAATTTTTTAGGCGAGGTAATCCTCAGTACTTGTATGATTGACATAAGGTGAACTATTTTTTGTGTGAGCATATTGTATTGGATGAAATAACTGTTTGAATCAGAGTGTATCCAACCTACTGAATTCGAAGATCACGGTATTTCTAAATCATAATCATATATAAAGGTGGAATAAATCTTTGTTGTGGTTTTGAAGAAATAAATAACAAAACATATAATTATCTATGGATAGTCATAATCGAATACAAACTGGATTTGAATTTAGTTTGCCAGGTCCGAGGGCAAACGTGAATGCTAATTCTCCCAAGTTTTGAACGAAGTGGCTAAACACCCACTATAATTTGTGGGCTGCCCGAAGCAAGTGTTTGTGAGATAGAAATTACTATCTACCCCTGACACTTGACATCCTTATCGACCGGATTTACACTGTTGTCGATAGGGGTAGACTAGTAACTTCAATCAGACGTGACACGACGGCCTCTGAGCCCATTCAGACACGGTGGGCGCCAAATGTGGGCGGAAAAACACATTTGATTCAAGCTCGTCCGAAAGACATGTGTCTCTTCCTCCATTTCCCCATTCATACACGGTGGGCGGCAAAACAAACTCTCCTCGTCCGAAATCGATGTAGGCTAATATTTTAAATAGGGGCTGATGTGTAACTTCCATCAGACGTGACACAACCGCCCTACCTGTCAGCCCCGTTCATACACCGTGGGCGCCAACCGTGGGCGGAAAAACACCCTCTCCTCGCCCGAAATAGTTACCAGCAAATATTTGGGAGATGCGAGATTACCGTCCTATCCCCAACTGACGCGATGTCTGAAATTTTAAATGGGGGATAAGTTCGTAACTTTCCCCCATTTTAGAGAAGCGCGTCCCAAAGTTTGAGATCGCCCCCTCCCCTCCATTTCCCCATTCATACACCATCGTCGGCACGACAACCTCCGCACTGCGGCCAGCCTCCTCCGTCTGCCAGCCCATCCTCCACCTTGCTGGAGCCGCTAAACCTACCCCGTCGTCCACTTCAAGAGATGGACGTCTCTCATCCACGGTGCTGGACCAGGATCCTTTCATCGCCTCCTCTCGCTTCATCGGCATCGTTGTCCACCTTGCCGTTGCCGCTCCTACGACAGCCTCGTCCACGGCAACAGGATATATCCCCCGACCCGACCGTCTGCCATCTAAAGTCTTCTTCCCCGCTGCCGACAGCCATCGCACCCGCAGCACCCTCAACGTATCAGCATAGGCCTACACGGCGTCGCAAGAGAGGCAGTACTCTTCCATATGTGCTTAAGTTATTGATCTCACCCAGAAAATAGATCGTAATTTGTTTACTGTAATTTTCTTGTCCGTACCAAATCGTAGTGGCTAGTTGAAAGCAAACATTGGTTGCGAAATAGCTTTGTCTGGTTTGCACCTTCAGATCCACCATGGCATGGGCACTATACTCGTAAAGCTTATGGTTTCCCCCCTTTATATTCACTACCATCATCGTAGGTGCTTCGTGTCATGCTAGCACTGCTCCTCAAGACCTCAACCCAAAGCTTACGTGTTGAAATACGAATATGATATGATGCTCATATCACTAAAACAGAGAATGTTTAATTGATCACCTAATGTTCCTATATTCGTTTCGAAAAGCATGTGCGCCACCCACTGGTCCAGCTAGTTCCACTTTCCTGATTTTTCTCTTGATGCTTAGGGTTTTCCCCTTTTATCTACTCTACTATGATCTCCGTAGGTGCTTTCTGTTGTACTAGCATTACTCCACCCTTCAAGCTAAACAACACAACACTCAGAATTCGAAAGCATAGTTGTTCAAATATGATTGTGAGATGATACTGATATTAGTTAACCGACATATTTAATTGGTTAGCTAAAGGTCCCACTTGAGTTTCCAAATGCATGTCACGACATATAGAGAGACAGCATAATTGCATTTCTTTGTCACTTGTTGACCGTACTTTCTTGTCCATACCAAATCTTAGTTGTTATTTCAAAGCAAACATCGGTTGCTAACTACCCTTTGCGCGGTTTGCAGCTTCAGATCTGCCATCCGACTGCCACGGTCAACACTGTACCTTCGTGTTGTAATAGCACTGCTCCACCCATCGAGCTAAACAAGCTTAGTTGTACAAATTCATATCTGATATTATTGCTGATATTAGTAAAACTGAGAGATGTTAAATTGGTTAGCTCAATGTTCCTACTTTAGTTTCGAAATGCATGTGAGCCACATATGGAGAGACCGGAAAGAATAGTATTTACCTGTGCGCTCTGGTTCATCATGGGTGGCCAACCGACATTGTATTGAAACACTTGTAATATCTTCAATCTGCTTGCTCTTCTGCTCTTCTTTAAGATGATACTCTTCTCTTGCAGTCGACTGGTCAGGTCGAGTTGTTCTCCCTTAGTATATTTTGAATCTGTCAGCTCAGGTCGACTTGTTCTTCTTTACTATATGTTGAAGCTATCATCTGCGAAGTGTCATCACTTCCGGAGCTCTCATATTTTGAGGAGTAGGCCACATTATATTAATGCACACAACAAATTACATCATGCATGACATCTTTTAAAAGAATTGCAGAGATAGCACAAAGGGGTTTACAGGGAGGCAGTATTGGATTAGAATCACTTCTGCATTACAAAGAAAATCTCACTTGTTTTTATGTTTTCATGCATGTCAGATATTGAACATTATCAAAATGAATATGAGAATGGGCGCACGAGAGGAATATTGCGGAACGATCCACTGGTTAACAAACTTGGCATGGTGGAGGATGGCCTATCTTATTCACCCATCAAGGTGCTTGCTCTAACTTTGCAAAGTTGTATTGGTCGCACATATTTTGCATCTGACCTCTTGCATTTGTTCTACTTTGTTACACCATCTGCTTAGTTTAAGCATCATATATGAGTATATGCCATAACTATCCATTTTCTGTACCTATTCCATGTGTCATCACACTATGTTTTTCCAGTCAAATGTTGTTCTTTCGTGATAGATGTCCAAAAGGAAGAGGGTGAGTGCAGATCCTCAAGGAGTACAAACTAGGTATTTGGAAAAGGTAGTGGTACTTGTTAAATCAGATAGATCAGCAACAACAGAAAACACAGGCCTAACTGTACCACACTTTACCCCTACTCCAGCGGCCAAACGCCTATTAGAACTGCTGGGAGCCCAGCGTCAGGTACTGTCTATGATATCAATTCAAAATTTGAACTCCTAAATTTCTGCTTGTGCCTTACCTTCTTTCTTGTATGAAAACTAATTTCAGATGAATCTCCTTGCTCAAAGGATCATACGATCTCAAAACAATAATGGGCTCTGCATTGCTCTTGTCAGTACCTCTCTCCATTTTGCCTTGTAATGTTGTACTTAATTAATTGCTATTTGATTATGTATCATCAGTCTGCACCTGAGCTTCATTATCCTCTGTTTCTTCCAATATTATTTGATCTATATTTACTCTTTGCAAAATGTAGAATAATGGCAACGCTTATAAAGAATTTTCTTTGGGGAATTTATTGAATTATCCTTCCATCAACATGGAGAAGGGCTTTGTCCAGCCCGTGTTAACATGTAATGTAAGTTCATCCTTCTCAAGCCTTCAAACTTTGTTCTAGTATAGATTTGGATAGGCATCATTGCCTCCACTGCTGTTTGCTTTGCTGTTTACATCTAATTGGATGTTTGCATCAACTACCAGTTTCAAATTGTAGTTGTAAAACATGTTCCTTATGCAGAATAGATCCATTTATTTGCTTATATAATTGTGAAACCTGTTACGTGTCTCCTTGTTTCTCTTTCAGAGTCGTATCTCTTACGCTAGGCAGAACTTTAGGGAAGATAGTGAGCCAAACCATCTTGAGGACAGGGAGATGACCCCAAGGTCCTATCTTGATGAAGACAGCGAGTTGAAGCTACTCACCAGCAGGTGTGAGACAACCTCTGTGCAGTCGCTGCCTCAATCAGTTCGACTTCTTCAGTCTCAACTTAAAGCGGAAAGGCTTGCTTCAGCTCAGCTCCGACTTGAAGTCAAAGATGCAATGAAGATGTCAGAGGACTGCCGTGCGCACCATCATGCCTTAAATCTAGTGTTGATGCATCTATCATTGACACAACTGAGGTCTACTCAACTTCTTCAACTGTTTGGGGGGCCCGACCTGGCCAGGCCTAGTGCCTTCTGAAGTGCTCTCAGTTTTGTATATTCTTTTGTTGGCGCGTTTATTTGCACTGGTGGAAAACTTTGATGCCCAGTAGATGTAATATGTGTGATAGCCGTGATAGCCTAGCGTAAGTTGCTTGCTTATTTATTTCCTTGTTGTCTTGTTTATTTGTTTGCTTGTAGTCATTGCAGTTCTTTTTCCGTGGTTTGCTAGTGGCTGCAATAACCTATTTTTCTAAAAACTAGGCCACAATAACCATGGGCTAATATTTACTGTAGTGACACTGGGCCTCCTACGGGCGTAGAAACAGTGGGCCTTTTACGGGCCGTAGAAACAATGGGCCTTCTATGGGCCGTATAAACAATGGGCCTTCTACGGGCCGTATCATCAATGGGCCTTATACGGGCAGTATGATCGATTGGCCAAACGTGGGCCAATAACAGGCCGCATTATGGCCGTAAACGGGCTAGAGTTGGAATCGTCCGTTCATGGGCCGACCATAACGGGCCATCGTTAATAGGCCGTATTTCATGATGCTATGAAAATGGCCCAACGTGTTAACAGACCACAAATGGGCCGACTGTAACCACGGGCTGAATTTGGCCCATAAGAAGAAAATGACAGTAACATGCCGTAAGTAAACGAATGTTGGAAATGAGCCCAAGAATAAATGGGCTCTGAGTAGGCCGAAAGATAACATGGGCTGGAAACGGCCCAACGGAATAACCGACCCTTAATGGGTATAAAGTGATACACTATTCTTTACGGGCCAGTTTCACCACGGGCCGTTAATGGGTGTAAAGTAATACACTGTTCATTACGGGCCAGTTTCACCACAGGCTGTTAATAGGCCAAGAGTTACATAGGGCCTCATATGGGCCGAAAGACGTCATGGGCCATACATGGGCCAGAAGTGAAAACCGGCTGGAATCATATTGGGTGGCCCAGATGACGCTACTGGGCCTAATTCAGATAGGGTGTAACGGGCCTGGGGTTAGCGGGCTGTACATGGGCAATATGCGAACAGGCCATTAACAGGCTTTACATGGGCTAGCCCGCCACCTTTTGACCAAGTCAAACGGGCCGGCCTTTTCACAGGAATGGGCCTCTGTTGGGCCATGCCACGTGTCAACGTATCATAGGCGCCTTCTGTCCAATGAGTGGATTACATCTGTCCCAACGGTGAGCCGACACGTGTTTCCTCCAGCCAATGATGATTTTACACGTGGAAAATCCCCATTGGTCGGGCCTGTTATCGGGTTATCGGATCCAAAACCCGACCCGATAGCTTAACGGCGTTCCGTTATGGTGGATGCCACGTGTCGGTCACCCTTGACGAAAGCACTTCTGTGATGCACGATTTATCGTCATGGAAGTGGACACTTCCGTGATGATAATTTTGGTAATGTCATGGAACACTTCTACGACAGCACAGGTATGACTATCTTGATTCTGTCATAAAATCGTCATGGATGTACATGCATGACAAAAAATGCGACCTACTGTGACAAACACGTATCATCACGGAAGTGTATTTTTTTGTAGTGTGGATGTCCTCGAATGAGTAAAATATGCAACCAACATGCTCACACAATAAATTGGCAAATGAAATATGTGGCAAAGCATGCACAAACACTCTAGCATCTATCAAGCAATTTGCGATGACTAGGTCATCTATATATGAGTATATTGACTTAGGAGTCAAATGAGAACATTTGCTCATAGGTCATACTCATCGTTTAAGCACAAGTGGGGTTACCACTTTTACATAAAGCATTTGTTGTGTTCACACCATTAGAGTTGCTTTAGCTCAAGTCTTAGAATAAAGCTCCCCCTAGATGTGATATCCCCCCTAAGAGGGATGAACTAACCTTGGGTTTTGTCGACGATGACTTCATGTAGGTGTTGAAGATGTGGACGCTCAATGTTGATGTAGATCATTTGGAGCAATCCATTGGAGCGAGTTGCACTTTTAATACCTTCATGTGTTAGTCCCACAAGGAACAAACAAGGATATGCATAGACATAGAGTGATGTACACATAAGATGATGTCCATGAAGGCATTAGGTTACCTTGTCCCTTGTCTTACCAACAAGAGGGTTTGTGACTCCATGAACTAGTGCAAGATGTGGAAGTTGTTTGCACTTGTTCTTGCCAAAGTAATATGAGTCAAGTGTGTTGGCGGAGTCACCCTCAAGAACTCTCTAGTTCTTCTTCTTCGGGATCCACATCATCTTGGGAATCCTTGGGGTTGTAGTCATACTTGATGAAGTAGAACTTGATGTAGTCTTGGGAACCCACTTGACCAAGGCCTTGGGAGCTTCTTCAAATGCATCAATCTCCTCTTGAAGCTTATCCTTGCCTTTTATCTTGTGGTCTTGTGGTGGAAGATCATCTTGAGCTTGTGTCCCTTGGAAAGAATTAGGATCATACTTCTCTTGTTGAGGAACAAACTTCGTCTTGGGGTATTGATCTTCTTCCCACTCAACTCCATCGGCATTGAACTTTCGTTCAAAACAAACACCTTGATTCTTCCGGTGCCTTCCTTGCTTGCGTACAATCTCCTCAAATTGCTTACTGCCGGCAAGGCTCTTGTAAACACCTTTCAATATAATTCCCTCCAATAAGCTATTTTCTTGCTCAAGTGTAACTTGGCTAAGAGAATCATTAGTGGAATCAAGAGAACTACTAGAAGCAACAACATTGGATTTAGCATGATTATTGTTACTACTAGAAGAAGAATATTTCTTACTTTTGTTGCTAGATTTAACTTGTGGCATGTAAGTAGACAAGAGTAAATGCTTGGCAATGTAAGAAGAACTTTTCTTGGGAAGATCATCATTGATTGCCTTTAAAAACTCATGCTCTTGCTCTAGGTTGAGCTTCTCAAAGCGTAACTTCTCATGAGTCTTTAAAAGTTCTCGATGATCTTCCAAGATAGTTTCATGAGCTAACTTAAGAGTATTTAGCTCCTTAGTTAGATGCTCAATCTTCTCCTTATCATTGTCATTCGTTTTATCTTGATTAGCATGATTAATTGACGTTTCATCATAGTATTCATCACTAGAGTTGTCAACAAATAAATCATCATCACTTAGCAAATCATCTTCGTCACTATTGAAATCAACATACTCGGGATGTGATGCCTTTGGGACTTTAGCCATGAAGCATCTTCCAATTCCTTCATTTGGTGAGTCAAATGTGTCATAGGAGTTGGTTGACACAAGTGCTAGACCGACAACACCTTCATCTTGAGTATATTCGGAGTCGGAGTGATAACTTCTTTCAGAGTGATGGTCGGAGTCGGAGCTGGATACCCATTCACCAAAGTGAGCTTGATATCTTCTCTTTGTGTAGATCTTTGATGATTTTTCCTTCCTTTCCGAATCCTTGCTTCTCCGGGAGATTCTTTGTTCATAACGATCATCTCTACTCCTTCTCTCTCTTGGTGGTGATTCTTCTCTTCTACTTCTTATTTTAGGTGAATCTTCTCTTCTTTTGTAGGGAGCTGTACACTCATTGGAATAGTGTCCGGGTCTTCCACAATTGTAGCAATTACATTCATGACTCGAAGATCTTTTGTCATTGTAGGACCTTGACTTGGAACTTCTTTCCTTGCTTCTACTCTTGTAGAATTTTTTGAAGTTCTTCACCATTAGGCTCAATTCTTCATTGAAGGTTTGTTTCTCACTTGATGATTTAGGAGCATCACATGAGGCTTTGTAAGCACCACTTGACTTGCTGTGAAGTTCCTCTTTATCCTTGAGTGACATCTCATGAGCAACAATTCTTCCAATGACTTCCGTTGGCTTGAGATCTTTGTAATTGGGCATCATTTGATCAATGTGCACATGATATCATATTTTCCATCCAAGGCTCTTAGGATCTTCTTGATGATGAATCTATCGGTCATCTCTTCACTTCCTAAGTCGGCAATCTCATTTGTGATGAGAGCAAGCCTAGAGTACATTTCAGCGACACCTTCACCATCCTTCATTTTGAACTTGTCAAGTTGACTTTGAAGCACATACAATTTGGATTCCTTAACGGAGTCGGTACCTTCATGGATATCAATCAAAGTATCCCAAATTTCCTTTGCATTCTCAAGGCGGCTGATTTTTTTGAATTCTTTGGGGCACAATCCGTTGAAGAGAATATCACAAGCTTGAGCGTTGTATTGCAGCATCTTCAACTCTTCCGTGGTAGCTTCACGGTTCGGTTCTCTCCCATCGAAAAATTCACCTTGCAAGCCAATACACACAATAGCCCAAACGGCGGGGTTATGTCCAAGAATATGCATTTTCATCTTATGCTTCCAACTAGCAAAATTAGTACCATCAAAGTAAGGACCTCTATGGTGGTAATTTCCCTCGCTGGACGCCATACTCTCCTAGGTTGTGAAACCAAGGCTATGATCACCAAAAGCTATGGAAATCAAGACAAATGGACACCGTAGCTCTGATACCACTTGTAGGATCGAAAGTATGTCTAGAGGGGGGTGATTAGACTACTTGACCATATAAAAATCTATCCTTTTACCAATTTTAAGTCTTGGCAGATTTTAGCAACTTAGCACAAGTCAAGCAATCAATCTACACATGCAATTCTAAGAGTATAGCAACGAAATGTAAATCATTGCATATGAAGGTAAAGGGAGGAGTTTGGAGGGAGCAAACGCAATGTTGACATGGAGATTTTTGACGTGGTTCCGATAGGTGGTGCTATCATACATCCATGTTGATGGAGACTTCAACCCACGAAGGGTAACGGCTGTGCGAGTCCACGGAGGGCTCCACCCATGAAGGGTCCATGAAGAAGCAACTTTGTCTATCCCACCATGGCCATCGCCCACGAAGGACTTGCCTCACTAGGGTAGATCTTCAAGAAAGAGGCGATCTCCTTGCCCTTACAAACTCCTTGGTTTAACTCCACAATCTTGATGGAAGCTCCCAAGTGACACCTAACCAATCTAGGAGACACCACTCTCCAAAGGGTAATAGATGGTGTGTTGTTGATGAACTCCTTGATCTTGTGCTTCAAATGATAGTCTCCCCAATACTCAACTCTCTCTCATAGGATTGGATTTGGTTGGAAAGATGATTTGAGTGGAAAGCAACTTGGGAAGGCTAGAGATCAAGATTCATATGGTTGGATTGGAACATCTTGGCCTCAACACATGAGTAGGTGGTTCTATCTCAGAAAATCAATGGTGGAAGTGTAGGCATGTTCTGATGGCTTCCCTCACGAACGAGGAGAGAGTGGAGGGGTATATATAGCCTCCACATAAAATCTAACCGTTACACACAATTTACCAAACTCGGTGGGACCGAATCATAAAACTCGGTGTCGTGGAATTGTCACGGCAGATGTCCTAGCGTGAGGACTTAGTCGTGAGGCCAACGCATCTATGCGGTAGCTTGAAGGGGTTGGTCGGAATCGAGAGACGCGAGGCAATCAACACACAAGACAAGGATTTAGACAGCTCCGGGACCCGAGAAACATCATCCGGTAATAACCCTACATGCTGTTTGTGGCTAGGTCTCATTATGCTCATGAGGGAGACGCCGTAAATCTGGCTCTCTCGAGTTGTGTCTAGCCTTAACGATTATTTTCCTCTTCCTCCTTCTTTGGGTGCCCTGCCCCTCCTTATATAAGTTAAAGGGGCGGGTTACATGTAGAGTCCATCTTGGACTAAGACTTAAATTATTCTGACTTCTCATCACGGGCTTCTCTACATGGGATTCTTTAACGTTTTGGGCTTCTTACCATCTGGCTTACCGTCTGGCTTATATGACTGTGTCTGCCGGGTTACATGACTATGTCTGCTGGGTTACATGACTATGTTTGCCGGGTTACATAACTATGTCTGCCGGGTTATATGACTATGTCTGCCAGGTTATATGACTGTGTTTGCCGGGTTATATGACTGTGTCTGCCGGGTTACAATACTTAACTATTCCCGCCAGCTTTAACCTGCTTAACTGTTCCTGCCGGCTTATAGTCTGCCAGGTCACCAATGAAATATCCAATCCCATCTGGGTCATATCTCCGGCCGGGTCATACCGCGGGGTATATCCCTGACATTAGCCCCCAGTTTAATTTGGATTCATCCAAGTTAAACTGATCCTGTAAAACAAACACAAGAACAATTTTGACAGATTATGCTCCGGGTTAAAAGCTCTTGTAAACCGGCACTTGATCATCCTTAACTCCTTGGTATTTCCTTCTTCTAAAAACTCCGGGTCAATAGACCAGTTTCATAATCAAAAACATTGGTCATGAAATACTCATCTGATTTGCAGCCAGCTTGAAGATGTAGAACTCCATTATATTCATATCACTTGTAGCCCCCAAGTGCCGGGTCATTATGAAATAATGAATAGGTACTTTGTAAATATGATCATGTAAACTTGAGCAGCAACATGTAGCCCCCAAGGACCGGCCTAGTAAGATAATACTGAGCTGGGACTCTTGAATTTTTGACAGGAGCAACTGGTAGCCCCCAAGGGCCGGCTCATTACAATGGGATGAGTCGGGTCTTCAATAAGGCCAATAAAAATGACTTTACATTAGCCCCCAAGTGTCATGGTGCATGCTCACAACGACATGAGACTTGCATATTTGATGTAATCTCAACTTGAATAATGTAGCCCCCAAGTGCCTCGTCAACCCCAGCGACTCGGGACTATTCGCTCCATTGTAAAAATAAATCATGTCCATTGATAAAATAATAGCCATTGCGCTGAAGCGACTTTGAAGACCTCCATCATAATACTGGCTATTGATAACCATAATAAAAACCAGCCATATTGGCTATTAAGGAATTGAATAATATAATCCAATTTGGAAAACCGGTGCCTGTGATATTGAATCGTACTGCCGGTTTAGGATACCTGTGCAGTAATGGTGATAACCCAATCCTTAGAAACCACTCACTCAAAAATCAAGCCGGGTTAAATTTAAACTGCGCTTACACTTAGATCTTTGAACAAAAAGGTCTCAAGTCAAAAGAAAGGCTGCTTTCAAATAAAACCTAAACCAAATAGAATACAAAAAATTCAAGGCTTCTGATTCGAATACGATCAGCAAACCGTTCCAAAGGGGTTAAGCTAGGATTCGAATAGGATCATGTAGCCCCCAGTGGCTTTGGCGTTGCGCCGGTCAAGAGGGTACCGACATCTATGTTCTCTTTGGTTCGAATACGACCTATGTTTGAACAGGAAGCCCCCTAATGACCTTGAGAGTTTTTTAACGACTCTGATTCGAATACGATCAAAGTCGGTTCCCAAGAGGGGTTGAGCTATGATTCGAATACGATCAAGAAGCCCCCTAGTGAGCTTCGCAGTGTGTCGATCAAGAGGGTACTGACAGCTATGTTCTCATTGGTTTGAATACGACCTATGTTTGAACAGGAAGCCCCCAAATGACCTTGAAGCAGGGTACCTATGTTTGAGTCGTGCTTTGCAACAGACTCCCTTTGGTTCCTTTATTTTTTCTGAGACCCGAGCTTTGCGAGAGATAAATTCTTCTTGAGCCGGAACTTTAAACCGGATATTGAGATCTTCAAAACTTCGTGAGAGACAAATTTCTCTTGAGCCGGAAATTTTTTGACGACCTTTAAACTGGCATCATTTACTGAGCCATGTCATCATAGCCCCCGAGTCTAAAGGCGACTTGAGGAGTTGGCTTGAGATTCTCCATAATTAACCGTGATAAAAACCAGTTTGAATTCTGCATGGGAGAACTTGCAAGCCAAAGTGATTGCTTTTCTAGAGAAAATAATATGTAATATAAAATATACTGGATGGATTTCACCTGATATGTTAGACTAGTAATTATCCACCATGGAGTTGATGATCTCCATGCTGAAGCTGAAATCAATCACGGTGAGCTGGCCGTGGGAGCAGACAGATGGGCCGGCCGCGGTGTTGTAAGCTGGTTGCGGACGGGCGAGTCAATTGCAGGCATGGTCCCAGCGAGTTGACGTAGATCAAGCTGCACGGGCGGCGGCTTGCTCACACCCGTTCAACAGCAAGCAGAAGCAGATGAGCGCCCGTTGCGGACAGACGAGTCGATCGCATGCTCCGTACTCGCGGTATAAGCCAATTTTATAATAAATGGTGGTCCTGTATATAAACATATACAGACCAAAAGTAATCGTTCTTTGATGGAAACAATATGCTCTAATAAAATAAATTTAGATGGATATTACCTGATGCATTGGGATAACAAATGATCTTTGCACGGTCCAGACTCCAGAGTTTAACTGGGATATATGGAGATTCAGAAGCAGCGTGAACGTGCTACTAATTTTTTAGTCTGTGGATCTTGTACTCTATCTGGTCTGATACACGATGAGTCAGTATTGTTGATCTCTCCACCACGTGATCTCCTTGTCGCCTTCAAAGAATTTAATATTCCATTTGTTTCAGATTGTAGTACGCATAGCCTCCAATGCATGCGCTGGTGCTGGAACTTGGGCGAAAAAACTCCAACTCCTCCTCTGACCGAAATGATCAGAGTACTACAACCAGTACATCCCACCTCAACTCCCCATTCCTATATACACCAAGCCGGACACCGCAAGGGTGCGTTCAAGTCGGAAACCAGCGCGGTGGGGGCGGCCTAAAACCACAGTAGATGGTGGAGGCCTCGACAACTTGTCCATGATGCAAGTGGAAACGGTGACCCGATGGCTGGGCGCGACAGCGGGCAACTCAACGCGCCACGGATGTTTTGACATGAGGTGAAATCTCAGGAGAGAAACGGAGTCTGGCCCGCAGGTGCGGACGGGGCGGCGGAGACGCGAGGCGCCGGGCAGCTCAACAGGGCAGCTCGAGCCCTGCCATAGCTTGGGGCCGTGGTGGCAGGCCGCGCGGGGGCCCAGCAGATACCGGTGACAGGTAACTCGACAGGCAGCAAAGGCGGAGCCAGCGGGCCAGAGCACCGCGAAGGGGACAATCCATGCAGCTCAAAGCGGAGGCAACAGCGGGCATGGGTGCGGTGTCATAATCAGGACGGGCGGCTTGTGCGGACGCTCGGGAGACAAGGCCAAGGCGGGCTAACAACCCAGCGAGGAAGTAGGGGCTTGACCCGGCGGCGACTCAGCGAGGCTGGCTAATGAAGTGAAGACCGGCGGCCGAGGCTGCTTGAAGCCATTGAAGCGAGGCGGCCCAAAGGAGCTCTGGTGGCGGGCGAAATAAAATCAGCTCGCTGCGGCTTGACAGTGCCCCAGCGAGCCCACAGTTTGAATGTTGAAGGAATAAAAACAGCAGTGGCTCAGAGGCAAGGTGCAGAGCTAGCCAAGGCGGGTCGGCGGCGGCAGGCGAGCCACGGCGCAGGTGTAGTCAGAGGCAACTCAGCGCTGTTGTTATTGAGGCGGAGGCTGGGCAGCGGCTTACAGCACAGAGCAGCTCATGCAGAGGTGAGCGACATCGGCTCATGACACGGAGCAGCTCGGGCAGAGGTGAGCGACGGTGGCTCACGACGTGACAAATTACAGGTGGAGGCTTGGGGATGGCCACGACGGATGCAGGGCGTCGGTGACTTGTACATCGTTTGATGCGAGGCTCGGCAGCTCTTAGCTGACCACCGCAGGGCTGAAGTGAAGTCAGGCTTGCGGCGGTGGCTCAGCACCACAGGCTGGGGTGATTTGAAGACACCAAGCGACGGTAGCAGCTTGTCAACAACACCAGGCGACACAGAGATGAACGACGAGGCCGGCGACTTGGCGTGAGATGACTGAGGCGAGGCTACTCACAAAGACGGTACGTAGTCAGGCCCACGCTGGCGGCTTGATGTGCAACAGAGGCAACCAAGGCGAGGTCGGCGAGATGACAACGACGCACGGTGACCTGGTGACGGCGCGGCACAGGTGCAGGTGAGGCCGGGTTAAAACGACGCTGAACAAAGGGAGGCCGTGGCGGCTTATTCAGAGGTGAGAACACCAAGCAACGGCTGAGGAGGCCCCTGGCGACTCGGTGGAGGCGCGCGATGACTGAGGCGAGTCAGGCGACCGGTTGAAGGCGAGTGAGACGGCCCGGGACCGCGAACTCGGGTGGCTCGTAAGCGGCGCGGCGGCTCAAGGCGGAGGCCAGGGCGACTCGGCGCGAGCGGTTTTAGAAGGCAGCAGAACGGCTCCGGGTCGGTTGAGCAGAGATGGTCGACGGAGACCCGGCAACTCCAGAAGTGGCGGCTCAAAGCACAGAGTGGTGCACAACGGCACAGCTCCAGGAGGCTAGGCACAACGGCGATTCAGACGAGAGGCGATTCGTGACCGCGACTCGAACAGACGCCGCGGCGTGACGGTGATTTGGACGGGAGGCAAAGGCGATTCGCGTGGTAGCCGAGGAGTCCGGGTCGTGGCCGTTCTGCCTTTGGTTTAACATGGAGGATATTCTCAATTAACAGTGGGAACTCGGCGAATCCGTGAATCTGTCCGTTTCAGGTCATAATTGTCTTCGTTGAAAAAAATTAAGCTGCCGTGACTCAAAGTGGCTCTTGTTCTTGGCACTTGACGTCTCGACGGATTTTGTGATTGGTCTGATCATCGGATATGGCGCACAACAAGCCGTCGGAATTCTTTTCAACCTCTGTTGATCTCGGTGGATCATCCAACGCGGTGGCGGGTCGCACAGATAACCCTAAAAGAGTCTTAATCTCATGCCCGCCACCATAGAACCCTTCATCAATCTTGACTGATGAACTTATAGATGATATGAATTCTCCATGTCGGTTTTGAACCGGAAAATTGCGAGCTTCTCGAACCCTAAAAAAGATCCCTCCAAGAACTTAACACCACCATGCGTCAGCCCCATGGTGGGCGCCAACTGTCGTGGAATTGTCACGGCAGATGTCCTAGCGTGAGGACTTAGTTATGAGGCCAACGCATCTTGATAGAGGCAAAGGTGCCCCGTCTTTCGATGAGATGATGTATATCGCTTTGGTGGAAGTCGACTTTGACGATCCGACTACGAACGCGCGAGGACGTCGCGCCTTAGCAATCGCTAAACCAACTCCGAGAGGTTATTGACCACGCCGGAGCACGATCAACCTGACCACGAGGGTCTGTTTCCTGCGAGCAAACAAAGAACAAGCAAGAAACTAAGATTGCAATCTGGATATTGTGAATATAAGATGAAAGCTTTATTGATCAAAGGTGGGGTTTTGTGGCGCCTTTATCTGGTCGTTGAACACAAACGAAGTACGCGAAGTTGCAGCTATGGCAAACTTTAATCTAAACAAAACCGCAAGTCTAAACGACGCCCTAAGGGCTGTATATATGGAGGAAGAGGGGGGATTTTCGTGGCCCCCGAGGGAGGGGTCCGAAACCAACCCTAGCTCTTGTTTCCCCATACATATGGACTCTAAAAATAGCCTATACTTATGTATTTCGAAATTACATGGGCCTGGCCCAATAAAAAGCTGACGCAGCACCTAGAATAGCCTGTGGACGAAAATTATGAATTAGCATCTTGTATATTTCGTCCAAGGCTTCATGCACTCATTATGGTGGCTTCAACGTCCTGAAATCATCACTTGTAGCTCCGTTCTTGTTCCCCTTGCGCATGCCATCATCTCCATGCTTGTTCTTGATCCAATGTTCATCCTTCTCCAAGCTAGGCCCTTCATTTGTAAGCAAAACAAATGTATCCAATTTAGGCAGCATCATATTCTCATGAACATTAGAATCATTACCAAGAAACGAAAGTACCTGGTAATTTAATTGGCGTGCGCGAGCTCTAGTAATTGGTCCAGTATATATAGCAGTAGGGGCTGTGGGTGTAACAGTAGTATTTATGTCCTCATCATCCTCCCCTTCTTGAAATGAAGTCGTCCTCGACGGAAGTTCATCTTCCTCTCCCAAATTAGGCTTCAAATCTGCAATGTTAAAAGTGGGACTAACCCCAAAATCTGCAGGCAACTCAAGTTTATATGCATTATCATTTATTTTCTCTAACACCTTAAAGGGACCATCAGCACATGGCATTAGCTTTGATTTGCGCAAATCAGGAAATTTATCCTTACACAAATGTAACCAAACAAGATCTCCAGATGCAAACACAACATGTTTTCTACCCTTATCTCCAGCAAGTTTATATTTAGCATTCATACGCTCAATGTTTTCCTTAGTTAACTCATGCTTTTTTAAAATCAATTCAGCACATTGTTTAGCATCAAAATTAACCTTCTCTGAAGATGGAAGAGGCAACAAATCAATAGGTGCACGAGGTAGGAAACCATACACAACTTCAAAAGGGCACATCTTAGTAGTAGAATGCAATGAACGATTATACGCAAATTCGATATGAGGCAAGCATTCCTCCCACATTTTCTTATTATTCTTCAAAACAGCCTTAAGCATAGTAGACAATGTTCTATTGACTACTTCAGTTTGTCCATCAGTTTGGGGGTGACAAATAGTACTAAAAAACAGTTTAGTCCCCAACTTAGCCCATAAACATCTCCAAAAGTGGCTAAGAAATTTAGTATCACGATCTGAAACAATAGTATTTGGCACACCATGCAAGCGAATAATTTCATGAAAGAACAAATCAGCATCATTAACAGCATCATCGCTTTTATGACATGGTATAAAGTGTGCCATTTTCGAGAATCTATCCACGACAACAAATATGCTATCCCTCCCCTTCTTTGTTCTAGGTAAACCTAAAACAAAGTCCATAGATATATCCTCCCAAGGAACACTAGGTACAAGCAAAGGCATATATAAACCATGAGGATTGAGTCGTGACTTAGCTTTTTGACATGTAGTGCAGCGAGCAATAAAACGCTCAACATCCCGTCTCATCTTTGGCCAAAAGAAATGTGTAGCAAGTACGTCCTCCGTCTTCTTCACGCCAAAGTGTCCCATTAGTCCTCCTCCATGCACCTCCTGCAACAACAAAAGACGAACGGAGCTAGCTGGAATGCATAGCTTGTTAGCACGGAACACAAATCCATTATTAACGACGAACTTGTTCCATGTTCTTCCTTCTTTACAATTCTGCAATACATCTTTAAAATCAGCATCATGCACATATTGATCTTTGATGGTCTCCGAACCAAATATTTTGAAGTCAAGTTGTGAAAGCATAGTATAGGGACGAGACAATGCATCGGCAGTAACATTTTCTTTACCCTTCTTGTGTTTAATGACATAAGGGAAAGTCTCAATGAATTCAACCCATTTAGCATGTCTACGATTCAGTTTAGCTTGACTTTTAATATGTTTCAAAGATTCATGATCAGAATGTATAACAAATTCTTTAGGCCATAAATAATGTTGCCATGTTTCTAAAGTCCGAACAAGAGCATATAATTCTTTATCATAAGTAGAATAATTCAGACTAGGCCCACTCAATTTTTCAGAAAAGTATGCAACATGTTTGCCATCTTGTAATAACACACCTTCTAATCCAATTCCACTAGCATCACATTCAAGCTCAAAAGTCTTATTAAAATCAGGAAGTTGGAGTAAAGGAGCATGTGTCAACTTATCTTTCAATACCGTGAAGGCTTCTTCCTGTGCGGTACCCCAAACAAAAGGCACATCCTTCTTTGTAAGCTCGTTGAGAGGTGCAGCAATGGTGCTGAAATCTCTCACAAAACGCCTATAGAATCCAGGAGGCCAAGAAAACTCCTCACTTGTGTGACCGTTTTGGGCTGCGGCCAACTCTCAATAGCTTCAATCTTGGCTTTGTCAACTTCAATTCCCTGTGGAGTAACGACATAGCCAAGAAAAGATACTCGGTCGGTGCAAAAGGTGCACTTCCCAAGGTTACCAAACAAACGTGCATCACGTAGAGCAATAAAAACAGCACGTAAATGTTCCAAATGTTCTTCCAAAGATCTGCTATAAATCAATATGTCATCAAAGTAAACTACCACAAATCGTCCAATGAAAGCACGTAAAACTTCGTTCATTAATCTCATGAAAGTACTAGGGGCATTAGTTAACCCAAAAGGCATGACTAACCACTCATATAATCCAAACTTAGTTTTAAATTCCCATTCATCTCCCAATATCATACGAATTTGATGGTATCCACTACGCAAATCAACTTTGGAGAATATTGTAGAGCCACTCAATTCATCAAGCATATCATCTAGCCTAGGAATAGGATGACGATAACGAATAGTAATATTATTAATGCCTCTACAATCAACACACATACGTGATGTACCATCCTTTTTCGGCACTAGAATAATAGGAACAGCACAAGGACTAAGGGATTCGCGAATATAACCTTTGTCGAGAAGCTCTTGTACTTGATGCATAATCTCCTTCGTCTCCTCTGGATTGGTACGGTATGGCGCACGGTTTGGCAGTGAAGCACCGGGAATTAAGTCAATCTGATGCTCAATCCCTCGAATAGGCGGTAATCCTGGTGGCACATCTTGTGGAAAGACGTCAGCGAACTCCTGTAAAATGTTAGTGACAGCAGGAGGCAAAGTGGAAGGCACGTCCTCGAATGAAAATAATGCCTCTTTGCACACAAAAGCATAGCAAACAGATTTGCTGAAATCTAGCTCATCAATATCAGATTTGGTGGCAAATAAACATGCACTTTTCAATTTAATTTTAGAAGCAACACTAGATGGTTTATTATTAGGCTTCATTTGTTGCTCAAATTCTTTTGCCACAATCTGATTTTCACTCTTATTCTTCTCCTGTTTTGCTTTATTAGCTCTATTAATATCATCTTTCAAAATAGAATCAGGAGTCATAGGAAGCAAAGTAATATTTTTATCCTTATGAACAAGAGTATACTGATTGTTTCTACCATGGTGTACAGAATTTTTATCAAATTGCCATGGTCTACCAAGTAATAAGGAACATGCTTGCATAGGTACCGCATCACAATCAACATAATCAGCATATGTAGAGATACTAAAATGCACATGAACAATATGTGTTAACTTAACCTTGCCGCTGTTGTTGAACCATTGGATGTAGTAAGGATGTGGATGTGGTCTTGTGGTGAGAGAAAGCTTCTCCACCATCTCCATGCTAGCCAAGTTGTTGCAGCTCCCTCCGTCTATGATGACGCGCACAGAACGTTCCTTCACAACTCCCTTGGCATGGAACAAATTGTGCCTCTGATTTTGCTCAGCTTGTGTGACCTGCACACTCAAAACACGTTGAGCAACTAAACATTCATACCTGTCAGCGTCTTCAGGAGCCATGTATTGCGTCTCATGATCATAATCATCTCCACCATGTTCTTCACGTGTAATAAGAGCCAAAGTCTCCTCATCATAGTCACTAGCGGACTCATACCCACCATCCTCGGTAGCAATCTTCACACGCTGAGATTTGCATTCTCTCGCATAATGACCTCTTCCCTTACAACGACGACAAATAATATCACTTGTGTGCCCTGTTGATGCCATGGAAGAAGAAGAACTCTGTGCAGGCCCGACAGGTGCGCTCTTGGCTGATAATGGTGGTTGTGCCTGTTTTCTTGTATCACGGCTGGAGGTGGCACCTGATGGATGTGCTGGTGCAGTTGAAGTAGAAGATGCATGCGGTGTCCATGATGAAGGTCGGCCTCCAGAAAAGTTAGTTCGCGCCAATGCTTGTCGATCCTGCACTTCACGTTCAGCTTTACAAGCAAGGTGGAATAAACGAGTGATATTAGTATACTCCTTATAGTCTAGAATGGTCTGAATCTCTCTATTCAATCCACCCAGAAAACGTGCAAGCATAGCTTCATTCTCCTCAACAATACCACATCTAATCATGCTAGTTTGTAACTCCTGATAATATTCTTCCACAGAATTTTTCCCTTGTCTTAAGCGCTGCAATTTTTGAAGCAATTCACGTTGATAATATGGTGGAACCCAACGAGTACGCATAGCAGTTTTCAAAGCAGCCCAAGTAGTTGGAATAGGATATAATCTAAAATGTTCAGACCACCATACACATGCAAAACTAGTGAAAGCACAAACAACAGCGGCAACCCGTCTCTCCTCGGGATATTGTAAACACGTAAATCGTTGTTCAGTTTCTAACTCCCAAGTAAGATATATATCAGGAACATATCTACCCTCAAATGGTGGAATATTCAATTTCAGTTTAGGAAGATGGTCATGATCTCGTACCTGAGGGAGAGCCCTACCATTGTGATTATTTGCATGTGGACGACCTGGTGGTTGTGGTGCAGGTGGTTGCACGTAGTTCTGATTTTGATCAACCTCATCCCCGTAATCTCCCACATAATCATCCTCCTCCGCATCAGCAGCAGGAGCCACAGAAGTATCAACAGCAGCACCAACAGTTTGGCTAAACGCAAGAGGGACACGGCTCGCTCGGCGGAGGTCTGTTTCGCGACGTGGAGGTAGTCGTTGTTGTTGTTGTTGGAGAGGTGCATTAGGTGCAGCGGGTGGTGGTGGTGGAAGACGCGCGAGAAATTCATTAAACTTGTTATCGAGCTTTGTTTCGAACTCTTCTCCATGCCATCTATCTTCTCCATGGCCTCTTCAAATCTGTTTAGCACATCTTGCACCTGTCCACTCATCATTTGCTGAAATTTATCATGCAAATCCTTATTCGTCATGTTCTCCCAGTCAGTCTCATCAGCTTGTGATCCTGGCATGGTTAGAAGCAATAGAAACACACAAGAATATGATCCTACAGACTACTAACAAGAGGTGGTGGTGGGTGTCACAAATCCGTCAAGCAAGTCTTAAATTCTTACCAGTTCTTACCCAGCAGCAGGCGGTGATCGGCAACCGTTGTAGTCAAAACTCTCAAAGCTTGGATAGAGCGATTACCAGGGAGAGTGAAATGCACGACGTAGATGTATGTGGAGCTGGGAAGGCTTATAATATGGTAGCAAAAAGGGTCAGCAATAATCAATTCAGAGATGCAAAGTTGAATAAACGCTCAATGACGGTACTGTGCTGGTCCTAGGCTAGACCGTGCTAGAGACGCGAGCCTAGAACACTAACAAAATCACGGCGTTGCACGTAAACAAGGGAAAAGCACACTCTGGAAAATTTTTTCGCTCTTTTTCTTGCGCTGTTTTTTTTTGTGAAAAATCACTATAATGGCGAGTGTCTCAAAACTCTTCCCAGGTCAAACTGACAGGATGGACATGAAATTTTTTCGACCAATTTTTTTTCCCGACTGCCTGGACCCAAAAACTGGAAACGGGTCAAAAAAACTTTCTATAACGACAACTGTCTCAATACGCTTAGAAACACCTAAAAATAGGATAGCAAGAATTTTTTTTGTCTAGTGCGTTTTTGGAAAATTTGGGCCTAAACGGAGGGTGGTTTCCGGACTCTTTTTTTTTCAAAACCTACTCAGGCAAGGAAACACGAATCGGAAACTAGATGGATCTCGAAAACAAACCTAATATGCAAGGAACTCGGATTGGTGGTGGATATATGGTGGTGGTATATGGCAGTGGTGGTGGTATATGGCAGCGGTGGTGGTCGCGGTGGCAGTATATGGATATGGATCGGTGGTGGTATATGGATACGGATTCGGAGTGGTGGTGGTAGGTGACAGGGGCGATGATGATGGTGCGGTGGCGGCATGACAACTTATGACCAGAACTCGAAACTCTAAAAGACTAACGCTAAGACCAGCAACTAGACACGATGATGCAACCGCAAATTCAACAAAGCAAAACCCTAAAAAGATTATGCAAAGGCTCAGATTGGTTCGGATATGATGAACTAACCCTAATTTTTTTTGGCTTTTTCGTGGACTGTAGGTATGAAGAACAGACTCGATCTAAACTAGGAAAAACTGTAAAATCTCACCGAGCAACCTGGAAATCTGATACCACTTGATAGAGGCAAAGGTGTCCCGTCTTTCGATGAGATGATGGATATCGCTTTGGTGGAAGTCAACTTTGACGATCCGACTACAAATGCGTGAGGATGTCACGCCTTAGCAATCGCTAAACCAACTCCGAGAGGTTATTGACCACGCCGGAGCACGATCAACCTGACCACGAGGGTCTGTTTCTTGCGAGCAAACGAAGAACAAGCAAGAAACTGAGATTGCAATCTGGATATTGCGAATATAAGATGAAAGCTTTATTGATCAAAGGTGGGGTTCTGTGACGCCTTTGTCTGGTCGTTGAACACAAACGAAGTACGCGAAGTTGCAGCTATGGCGAACTTTAATCTAAACAAAACCTCAAGTCTAAATGACGCCCTAAGGGCTGTATATATGGAGGAAGAGGGGGGAATTTCGTGGCCCCTGAGGGAGGGGTCCGAAACCAACCCTAACTCTTGTTTCCCCATACATACGGACTCTAAAAATAGCCTATAGTTATGTATTTCAAAATTACATGGGCCTGGCCCAATAAAAAGGTGACGCGGCACCTAGAATAGCCCGTGGACGAAAATTATGAATTAGCATCTTGTATATTTCGTCCAAGGCTTCATGCACTCATTATGGTGGCTTCAACGTCCTGAAATCATCACTTGTAGCTCCGTTCTTGTTCCCCTTGCGCATGCCATCATCTCCATGCTTGTTCTTGATCCAATGTTCATCCTTCTCCAAGCTAGGCCCTTCATTTGTAAGCAAAACAAATGTATCCAATTTAGGCAGCATCATATTCTCATGAACATTAGAATCATTACCAAGAAACGAAAGTACCTGGTAATTTAATTGGCGTGCGCGAGCTCTAGTAATTGGTCCAGTATGCATAGCAGTAGGGGTTGTGGGTGTAACAATAGTATTGATGTCCTCATCACATCTATGCGGTAGCTTGAAGGGGTTGGTCGGAATCGAGAGACGCGAGACAATCAACACACAAGACAAGGATTTAGATAGCTTCGGGCCCCGGGAAACATCATCCGGTAATAACCCTACATGCTGTTTGTGGCTAGGTCTCATTATGCTCATGAGGGAGACGCCGTAAATCTGGCTCTCTCAAGTTGTGTCTAGCCTTAACGATTATTTTCCTCTTCCTCCTTCTTGGGGTGCCCTGCCCCTCCTTATATAAGTTGAAGGGGCGGGTTACATGTAGAGTCTATCTCGGACTAGGACTTAAATTATTCTAACTTCTCATCACGGTCTTCTCTCCATGTGCTTCTTTAACGTTTTGGCCTTCTTACCATCTGGCTTACCGTCTGGCTTATATGACTGTGTCTGCCGGGTTACATGACTATGTCTGCCGGGTTAAATGACTATGTCTGCCAGGCTACATAACTATGTCTGTCAGGTTATATGACTGTGTCTGTCGGGTTATATGACTGTGTCTGCCGGGTTATATGACTGTGTCTGCCGGGTTACAATACTTAACTGTTCCCGCCAGCTTTAACCTGCTTAACCGTTCGCGTCGGCTTATAGTCTGCCAGGTCACCAATGAAACATCCAATCCCAGCCGGGTCATATCTCCGGTCGGGTCATACCGCGGGGTATATCCCTGACACTCGGTCAGAACGATTTAGTTCACAATGTGACCGTTAGGCATTTCGGTGGGGCCGACATGTCAACTCGGTGGGATCGATTTCATTAGGGTTAGGGCATAACGTAATCTCGGTGAGACCGATTACACAAACTCGGTGGGACCGACTTTGGTAATAAGCTAACCAGAGAGTTGGTCAGGCAAACTCGGTGGGACCGATTCAGTCATCTCGGGGGACCGAAACGTTACAAAAGGGAAACAAGGAGTTTTCATTGCAAACTCGGTGGGACCGATTGCTCATCTCGGTTAGACTGAAACCTTACGAAGGGAAACAAAGAGTTTGCAATCCCATCTCGGTGAGACCTAGATCCCTATCGGTGAGACCGAAGTGACTAGGGTTTCTGGCAGTGGCCACTACTGGAATCTGGCACTTTGCCATCTGCCATGGCAGATGGCAAAAGCATGGTCGACGGATGGCAAAGGCTTTGCCATCTGCCAGCAGATGGCAAATAGTTTGTCTGAAACCCTGCCGGTAAAGGCTTCTTTGCCATCTGCTGGCTGATGGCAAAGAGCCTGTGCCTTTGCCATCAGCTGGCAGATGGCAAAGCCTCTTAACGAGGTTAGCCCCGTTAGAAGGCTAACGGCATACTTTGTCGTCTGCCAGCAATGGCAAAGGCTGCAGGCTCTTTGCCGTCTGCCAGCGGATGGCAAAGGCTGCATGCTTTGCCGTCTGCCAGCAGATGGCAAAGCTCTTTGCCATCTGCTGGCAGATGACAAAGAGCCCAAATAGGCCAGCCCAAATTTTACATGTAGATGACACGTGGCCTCTTTGCCATCTGCCAGCAGATGGCAAAGTGACTATATTGCCCCATTTAATTTTGATTTTTCTTATATCAGTTCCTTTTCACAGAAAATCAAACACAAATATATTTATATGACCAATATAGCATATTCAACACATATGACCAATAGTCATGAACACATATATATCCAACACATGTTACCAATAATAGCAAGTTTCATTCGTACATATACATAGTTTCATCAATATTACACGGTTTCATCCATAGGTAGCAAGTTTCACAAGGTCAAAACAAAAACTAAATACAAGCACTCCATCAACCCAAGCTTCCGTGGTCTTAAGCAAATTTGTAAAATGGGAAAGAAGAAAGTTAGAAGAAGAAGACTAGAAGAAGAAGATTATTATGATGCGGAAATATGCATGGATTGTCAAAACTTGCATTATCCTACTATCACTAGTACAACAAAGCTGCAGGTTGGCATAGTTCATGAACCATGTACATCATGACAAATACAATATCATCCAATGCTCGACTATGAACAAAATTGAACAATTACACCTCACAAAGGCAGAGCATAGAACCAACAAGCAAGTAGGAGGGGTATAAGAGGACTTGAGGAGCTCACTGGAGGGGGTTCTTGTTGGAAATATGCCCTAGAGGCAATAATAAAAGTATTATTATTATATTTCCTTGTTCATGATAATTGTCTTTTATTCATGCTATAACTGTATTATCCGGAAATCGTAATACACGTGTGAATACATAGACCACAATATGTCCCTAGTAAGCCTCTAGTTGACTAGCTCGTTGATCAATAGATGGTCACGATTTCCTGGCTATGGACATTGGATGTCGTTGATAACGGGATCACATCATTAGGAGAATGATGTGATGGACAAGACCCAATCCTAAGACTAGCACAAAGATCGTGTAGTTCGTTTGCTAGAGCTTTGCCAATGTCAAGTATCTCTTCCTTTGACCATGAGATCGTGTAACTCCTGGATACCGTAGGAGTGCTTTGGGTGTATCAAACATCACAACGTAACTGGGTGACTATAAAGGTGCACTACAGGTATCTCCGAAAGTATCTATTGTTTTATGCGGATCGAGACTGGAATTTGTCACTCCGTGTAAACGGAGAGGTATCTCTGGGCCCACTCGGTAGGACATCATCATTTGCGCAAATGTGACCAAGGAGTTGATCACGGGATGATGTGTTACGGAACGAGTAAAGAGACTTGCCGGTAACGAGATTGAACAAGGTATCGGTATACCGACGATCGAATCTCGGGCAAGTAACATACCGATAGACAAAGGGAATTGAATACGGGATCGATTGAGTCCTTGACATCGTGGTTCATCCGATGAGATCATCGTGGAACATGTGGGAGCCATCATGGGTATCCAGATCCCGCTGTTGGTTATTGACCGGAGAACGTCTCGGTCATGTCTACATGTCTCCCGAACCCGTAGGGTCTACACACTTAAGGTTCGATGACGCTAGGGTTATAAAGGAAGCTTGTATGTGGTTACCGAATGTTGTTCGGAGTCCCGGATGAGATCCCGGACGTCATGAGGAGTTCCGGAATGGTCTGGAGGTAAAGATTTATATATAGGAAGTCCTGTTTTGGCCATCGGGACAAGTTTCGGGGTCATCGGTATTGTACCGGGACCACCGGAAGGGTCCCGGGGGCCCACCGGGTGGGGCCACCTGCCCCGGGGGGCCACATGGGCTGTAGGGGGTGCGCCTTGGCCTACATGGGCCAAGGGCACCAGCCCCAAGAAGCCCATGCGCCTAGGGAACCCTAGAGGGAAGAGTCCTCGAGGGGGAAGGCACCTCCGAGGTGCCTTGGGGAGGATGGACTCCTCCCCCCCTCTTGGCCGCACCCCTTTCTTGGAGTAGGGGGCAAGGCTGCGCCTCCCCCCTCTCCCCTGCCCCTATATATAGTGGAGGGAAGGGAGGGCATCCATACCTGAGCCCTTGGCGCCTCCCTCCCTCCCGTGACACCTCCTCCTATCCCGTAGGTGCTTGGCGAAGCCCTGCAGGATTGCCACGCTCCTCCATCACCACCACGCCGTTGTGCTGCTGCTGGATGGAGTCTTCCTCAACCTCTCCCTCTCTCCTTGCTGGATCAAGGCGTGGGAGACGTCACCGGGCTGTACGTGTGTTGAACGCGGAGGTGCCGTCCGTTCGGCACTTGATCATCGGTGATCTGAATCACGACGAGTACGACTCCATCAACCCCGTTCACTTGAATGCTTCCGCTTAGCGATCTACAAGGGTATGTAGATGCACTCCCCTTTCTACTCGTTGCTGGTCTCTCCATAGATAGATCTTGGTGTTACGTAGGAAATTTTTTGAATTTCTGCTACGTTCCCCAACAGTGGCATCATGAGCTAGGTCTATTGCGTAGATTCTTTGCACGAGTAGAACACAAAGTAGTTGTGGGCGTCGATATTGTTCAATATGCTTGCCGTTACTAGTCTTATCTTGATTCGGCGGCATCGTGGGATGAAGCGGCCCGGACCAACCTTACACGTACGCTTACGTGAGACAGGTTCCACCGATTGACATGCACTTGGTGCATAAGGTGGCTAGCGGGTGCCAGTCTCTCCCACTTTAGTCGGAACGGATTCGATGAAAAGGGTCCTTATGAAGGGTAAATAGCAATTGGCATATCACGTTGTGGTTTTGCGTAGGTAAGAAACGTTCTTGCTAGAAACCCATAGCAGCCACGTAAAACATGCAAACAACAATTAGAGGACGTCTAACTTGTTTTTGCAGGGTATGCTATGTGATGTGATATGGCCAAAAGGATGAGATGAATGATATGTGATGTATGAGATTGATCATGTTCTTGTAATAGGATTCACGACTTGCATGTCGATGAGTATGACAACCGGCAGGAGCCATAGGAGTTGTCTTTATTTTTTGTATGACCTGCGTGTCATTGAAGAACGCCATGTAACTTACTTTACTTTATTGCTAAACGCGTTAGCCATAGAAGTAGAAGTAGTCGTTGGCGTGACAACTTCATGAAGACACGATGATGGAGATCATGATGATGGAGATCATGGTGTCATGCCGGTGACAAGATGATCATGGAGCCCCGAAGATGGAGATCAATGGAGCTATATGATATTGGCCATATCATGTCACAACTATATAATTGCATGTGATGTTTATTATGTTTATGCATCTTGTTTACTTAGGACGACGGTAGTAAATAAGATGATCCCTTACAAAATTTCAAGAAGTGTTCTCCCCTAACTGTGCACCGTTGCTACAGTTCGTCGCTTCTAAGCACCACGTGATGATCGGGTGTGATGGATTCTTACGTTCACATACAATGGGTGTAAGACAGTTTTACACAACGAAAACACTTAGGGTTAACTTGACGAGCCTAGCATGTGCAGACATGGCCTCGGAACACGGAGACCGAAAGGTCGAGCATGAGTCGTATAGTAGATACGATCAACATGAAGATGTTCACCGATGATGACTAGTCCGTCTCACGTGATGATCGGACACGGCCTAGTTGACTCGGATCATGTAATCACTTAGATGACCAGAGGGATGTCTATCTGAGTGGGAGTTCATAAGATGAACTTAATTATCCTGAACATAGTCAAAAGACCTTTTGCAAATTATGTCGCTCACGCTATAGTTCTACTGTTTTAGATATGTTCCTAGAGAAAATATAGTTGAAAGTTGATAGTAGCGATTATGCGATCAGTAGAAAGCTTATGTCCTTAATGCACCGCTCAGTGTGCTGAACCCCAACGTCTTTTGTCGATGTTGCGAACATCGGACATACACGTTTTGATAACTACGTGATAGTTCAGTTAAATGGTTTAAGTAGAGGCACCAAAGACATTTTCGAAACGTCGCGGAACATATGAGATGTTTCGAGGGCTGAAATTAGGATTTCAGGCTCGTGCCCACGTCAAGAGGTTTGAGACCTCCGACGATTTTTCTTAGCCTGCAAACTGAGGAGAGAAGCTCAATTGTTGAGCTTGTGCTCAGATTGTCTGAGTACAACAATCACTTGAATCAAGTGGGAGTTGATCTTCCAGATGAAATAGTGATAGTTTCTCCAAAGTCATTACCACCAAGCTGCTAGAGCTTCGTGATGAACTATAACATATCAGGGATAGATATGATGATCCTTGAAATATTCGCATTGTTTGACACCGCGAAAGTAGAAATCAAGAAGGAGCATCAATTGTTGATGGTTGATGAAACCACTAGTTTCAAGAAGGGCAAGGGAAAGAAGGGATACTTCATGAAACGGCAAATCAGCTGATGCACCAATGAAGAAACCCAAGGTTGAACCCAAACCCGAGACTAAGTGCTTCTGTAATAAGGGGAACAACCACTGGAGCAAGATTACCCTAGATACTTGGTAGATGAGAAGGCTGGCAAGGTCGATAGAAGTATATTGGATATACATGTGTACTTTACTAGTACTCCTAGTAGCACCAGGGTATTAGATACCGGTTCAGGTTGCTAAGTGTTAGTAACTCGAAATAAAAGCTACGGAATAAAACGGAGACTAGCTAAAGGTGAGCTGACGATACGTGTTGGAAGTGTTTCCAAGTTTGATATGATCTAACATCGCACGCTCCCTCTGCCATCAAGATTAGTATTAAACCTGAATAAGTGCTCTTGCACCTAAAGGAATGGTTTATTGAATCTTGATTGTAGGGATACACATTTTCATGCCAAAAGATATAAGATAGTAATGATAGTACCACTTACTTGTGGCACTGCCATGTAAGTCATGATGGTATAAAACGCATGAAGAAGCTCCATGTTGATGGATCTTTGGACTCACTCGTTTTGAAAAGTTTGAGACATGCGAACCATGTCTATTGGTATATATGCATGAAGAAACTCCATGCAAATGGACCGTTTGAACTCACTTGATTTTGAATCACTTGAGATATGCAAATCATACCACATGGGCAAGATGACTGAAAAGCCTCGGTTTCAGTAAGATGGAACAAGATAGAAACTTGTTGTAAGTAACACATTTTGATGTGTCCAATCCAATGAGTGCTGAGGCATGCAGTGAATATCGTTATGATCTTACTTCACAGATGATTCGAGTAGATGTTGAGAATATTTACTTGATGAAACACAAGTCTGAATTATTGAATGGTTCAAGTAATTTCAGAGTGAAGTAGAAGATCATTGTGACAAGAGGATAAAATGTCTATGATATGATCATAGAGATAAATATCTGAGTTACGAGTTTTGGCACACAATTAAGACATTGTGGAAATTGTTTCGCAATTAATACCGCCTGGAACACCATAGTATGATGGTGTGTCCGAACATCATAGTTGCACCCTATTGGATATGGTGCGTACCATGATGTCTCTTATCGAATTACCACTATCGTTCATGGGTTAGGCATTAGAGACAACCACATTCACTTTAAATAGGGCACCACGTAATTCCGTTGAGACGACACCGTTTGAATTATGGTTTAGAGAAACCTAAGTTGTCGTTTCTTAAAAGTTTGGGGCTGCGATGCTTATATGAAAAAGTTTCAGGTTGATAAGCTCGAACCCAAAGCGGATAAAATGCATCTTCATAGGAAACCCAAAACAGTTGGGTATACCTCCTAATTCAGATCCGAAAGCAATATGGATTGTTTCTAGAATCGGGTCCTTTCTCGAGGAAAGGTTTCTCTCGAAAGAATTGAGTGGGAGGATGGTGGAAACTTGATGAGGTTATTGAACCGTCTCTTAAACTAGTGTGTGGCAGGGCACAGGAAGATTGTTCCTGTGGCACCTACACCAATTGAAGTGGAAGCTTATGATATTGATCATGAAACTTCGGATCAAGTCACTACCAAACCTCGTAGGACGACAAGGACATGTACTACTTCGGAGTGGTAAGGTGATCCTGTCTTGAAGGTCATGTTGCTGGACAACAATGAACCTACGAGCTATGGAGAAGCGATGGTGGGCCCGAATTCCGACAAATGGTTAGAAGCCATGAAATCCGAGATAGTATCCATATATCAGAACAAAGCATGGACTTTGGTGGACTTGCCCGATGATCGGCAAGCCATTGAGATAAATGGATCTTTTAAGAAGAAGACGGACGCGGATGGTAATGTCACCATCCATGAAGCTCGACTTGTGGCGAAAAGTTTTTCACAAGTTCAAGGAGTTGACTACGATGAGTTTTTCTCATCCGTAGCGATGCTTAAAGTCCGTCGGAATCATGTTAGCATTAGCTGCATTTATGAAATCTGGCAGATGGATGTCAAGACAAGTTTCCTTACTAGTTTTCGTAAGGAAAGGTTGTAAGCAATACAATCAGAAAAGTTTTGTCGATCCTAAGGATGCTAAAAGATATGCTAGCTCCAGCGATCCTTTTAAGGACTGGAGTGAGCATCTCGGAGTTGGAATGAATGCTTTGATGATGATCAAAGATTTTGGGTTTGTACAAAGTTTATGAGAAACTTGTATTTCCAAAGAAGTGAGTGGGAGCACTATAGAATTTCTGATGAGTATATGTTGATCAGAAATGATGTAGAATTTCTAGAAAGCATATAGGGTTATTTGAAAGGTGTTTTTCAATAGAAAACCTGGATTAAGCTACTTGAACATTGAGCATCAAGATCTATAAGGATAGATCAAAATGCTTAATAATACTTTCAAATGAGCACATACCTTGACATGATCTTGAAGGTGTTCAAGATGGACCAGTCAAAGAAGGAGTTCTTGCCTGAGTTGTAAGGTACGAAGTTAAGACTTAAAGCTCGACCACGGCAGAATAGAGAGAAAGGACGAAGGTCGTCCCCTATGCTTTAGACGTAGGCTCTACAGTATGCCGTGCTGTGTACCGCACCGAAAGTGTGCCTTGCCATGAGTCAGTCAAGGGGTACAAGAGTGATCCATCAATGGATCATAGGACAGCGGTCAAAGTTATCCTTAGTAACTAGTGGACTAAGGAATTTTTCTCGATTATGGAGGTGGTAAAAGAGTTCGTCGTAAAGGTTACGTCGATGCAAGCTTAACACCTATCCGGATAGCTCTGAGTAGAGAGACCGGATACATATAATGGAGCAATAATTTAGAATAGCTCCAAGTAGAACAGTTGTTTGGAATAGCTCCAAATAGAGCGTGGTAGTTGCATCTAGGAGATGACATGGAGATTTGTAAAGCACACACGGATCTGAAAGGTTCAGACCCGTTGACTAAAACCTCTCTCACAAGCAACATGATCAAACATAAAACTCATTGAGTGTTAATCACATAGTGATGTGAACTAGACTACTGACTCTAGTAAACTCTTGGGTATTAGTCATATGGCGATGTGACCTGTGAGTGTTAATCACATGGCGATGTGAACTAGATTATTGACTCTAGTGCAAGTGGGAGACTGTTGGAAATATGCCCTAGAGGCAATAATAAAAGTATTATTATTATATTTCCTTGTTCATGATAATTGTCTTTTATTCATGCTATAACTGTATTATCCGGAAATCGTAATACACGTGTGAATACATAGACCACAATATGTCCCTAGTAAGCCTCTAGTTGACTAGCTCGTTGATCAATAGATGGTCACGATTTCCTGGCTATGGACATTGGATGTCGTTGATAACGGGATCACATCATTAGGAGAATGATGTGATGGACAAGACCCAATCCTAAGACTAGCACAAAGATCGTGTAGTTCGTTTGCTAGAGCTTTGCCAATGTCAAGTATCTCTTCCTTTGACCATGAGATCGTGTAACTCCTGGATACCGTAGGAGTGCTTTGGGTGTATCAAACGTCACAACGTAACTGGGTGACTATAAAGGTGCACTACAGGTATCTCCGAAAGTATCTATTGTTTTATGCGGATCGAGACTGGAATTTGTCACTCCGTGTAAACGGAGAGGTATCTCTGGGCCCACTCGGTAGGACATCATCATTTGCGCAAATGTGACCAAGGAGTTGATCACGGGATGATGTGTTACGGAACGAGTAAAGAGACTTGCCGGTAACGAGATTGAACAAGGTATCGGTATACCGACGATCGAATCTCGGGCAAGTAACATACCGATAGACAAAGGGAATTGAATACGGGATCGATTGAGTCCTTGACATCGTGGTTCATCCGATGAGATCATCGTGGAACATGTGGGAGCCATCATGGGTATCCATATCCCGCTGTTGGTTATTGACCGGAGAACGTCTCGGTCATGTCTACATGTCTCCCGAACCCGTAGGGTCTACACACTTAAGGTTCGATGACGCTAGGGTTATAAAGGAAGCTTGTATGTGGTTACCGAATGTTGTTCGGAGTCCCGGATGAGATCCCGGACGTCACGAGGAGTTCCGGAATGGTCCGGAGGTAAAGATTTATATATAGGAAGTCCTGTTTCGGCCATCGGGACAAGTTTCGGGGTCATCGGTATTGTACCGGGACCACCGGAAGGGTCCCGGGGGCCCACCGGGTGGGGCCACCTGCCTCGGGGGGCCACATGGGCTGTAGGGGGTGCGCCTTGGCCTACATGGGCCAAGGGCACCAGCCCCAAGAAGCCCATGCGCCTAGGGAACCCTAGAGGGAAGAGTCCTCGAGGGGGAAGGCACCTCCGAGGTGCCTTGGGGAGGATGGACTCCTCCCCCCCTCTTGGCCGCACCCCTTTCTTGGAGTAGGGGGCAAGGCTGCGCCTCCCCCCTCTCCCCTGCCCCTATATATAGTGGAGGGAAGGGAGGGCATCCATACCTGAGCCCTTGGCGCCTCCCTCCCTCCCGTGACACCTCCTCCTATCCCGTAGGTGCTTGGCGAAGCCCTGCAGGATTGCCACGCTCCTCCATCACCACCACGCCGTTGTGCTGCTGCTGGATGGAGTCTTCCTCAACCTCTCCCTCTCTCCTTGCTGGATCAAGGCGTGGGAGACGTCACCGGGCTGTACGTGTGTTGAACGCAGAGGTGCCGTCCGTTCGGCACTTGATCATCGGTGATCTGAATCACAACGAGTACGACTCCATCAACCCCGTTCACTTGAACGCTTCCGCTTAGCGATCTACAATGGTATGTAGATGCACTCCCCTTTCTACTCGTTGCTGGTCTCTCCATAGATAGATCTTGGTGTTACGTAGGAATTTTTTTGAATTTCTGCTACGTTCCCCAACAGTTCTAGCCTAGGCCGAGCTTCATCACCATGGATGCGGCTAGGGGAATTAGACAAGTCTACCATCATAGGAGCAGCAGCACCACCACCGCCAAAACTGGAATGGCCGGAGCGAATCACCATCATATGTGTACAACTACCAGTGTTGTAGTACTTGAGGAAGATGAATATAACACAGCTCGCACACATAGGTACAAAGTAATAGAATACAGACAAGTTACTAAGTGGAGTAGTAGTAGAAGGGGCCTAAGGTAGCACCCATGCCAAGAGACATACTACTAGTAAATTGTTGTTATGGGTGAGACAAGAGCATAGGTGGTGCTGCTAGAGAGGGAACTATGGGCACTCGGAATAAATTAACAGAGTATGCATGCATGGGAAAACTCAAGAGTAAAATTGGAAGTAAATTGAGCCATCTAAACAGAAAAAATATCACAATCAAGAACAGAAGTTCAGCAAACAGCCGGAACCACTACGAACTGACTAGCAGTAAATCCTTCATGGCTAAAATATAATAACAGAGCAAAAGGATTGAGACGGCTCACGCATCACTCGCCATGAGCTACCTGGGAAAAAAATATGAGCCACAGTTAGCCAATTTTAGGATAACATATGCTGGTGCTCATTCATCCTTGTTCATGTGTGGTTGAAGCCAACTTTGAAGTCAAACAGTGTTATGTGCTGTTCAGGACATAGAACCCAAACTCTCAGACAAACGAGCAAATTTTACAACTCTAGCAACGCCTCTATAACTCCCCCCTGTAACAAGGGTACTGGCAACTACTATGTACGTCATAAGGTTTATTGCAGATTCAGTATAGTTTTAAGTGCAGTAGAAACCACAACAATTTATATCATGAGGATTTTGCACCAGCCAAACATATATTGGCCAACCACACAACACATCCATCCTTACAAGAACAACAACAATATAGTATATATATGGACCAATCTTGGACTCCGAAGAACTCAGAAGGGATTGAACCTAACAGCCCAACTGATGTGTGGCGACGGCAAGCACGACATCAATTTTATACAACACATGCACCATGAGAGCGATTAGACCTACAAATGAAGCAGTACACTTGTTCAATCATGCCTCAAATGAACTGCTAGATAACAATAGAGCAATTCACATGATAACAGGGAGGTAAAAGCAGAACCAAAGGATCATGAAGCAGACGAAGCTGGGATTTTGCTTTTTCTCTGGAACTAACAAAACATGCTAACAAGTTATCGGAACCATTCCATGATGCTACATAGCATTGAAACTAACAATACATGCTAATAAGTCATCAGAGCTACTGCATGATGCTGACCCTATCAAGAAACAAATCATCCAATCATGCCAACATAATCAAGCAAAGAAAATCGAAAGCATAATATTTGCTATCAACTCTCACATTTCTTTTTGTTATCTAAGAGACAGTAGGTTGTATATTTGCAGGGTATTAGACAAGTATACAACGAAGCAGAAAATCGAAACTGACAAATCTTTCTAAGCATGGACACCTACAAGAACCTACATTTTCCAAGACTGTGCATTTTTAACCAGTTAGACTTACAAATTGTCTAGCAAGAAAAAAAATTCATATGGAAGTTACGTTTGCTTCCAGGCTTTAAGCCTGAAGGTGGGGAACTGGAGGAAGCCGCAGACGTCGCCGCCGGTGTAGAACCACTAGAAGAAGCTCCAGAAGAAGCTGATCCCAAAGTACTTGAGGAACCCACGGACCTGCTGCCTGTTGCGGTAAAGGTTGAAAGAAATTCTGAATCAGCCTCGACCATCCGTTTCTAAAGCGTTTTTACACAGTTAAAACACGATTTGATTCATTGTAGCTGGGAATAAACGAGGGCGCTTTTCTCGCAAAAGGAAGGGGGGAATAAACGAGAGCCGGACCTTGCATTCTTATCTCCTTGAGGTGTGTGGAACCCGTTTATGAGCACGACAGTGGCAGTCCCACTTGGGTAGGTCAACTTGTAGTCGATGACTAGTACCAAAAAGTGTTTGGTTTCACCAAATTGTCAGTTCAATTGAAGACCGATTGCGACTACAAAATCAATTGTAAATAAAATGCAGATTATGTTCCATTAGCATTGTAGCAAGCGATGACCCGGGGGTTGGTCGTCGATGTTGAAATTCCGGTTAACAAGTGAGAACAGGGGAAAATAATTTTTTGGGTAGGAGGTGGGGGGACTAATCGCCGTCAATGACCGCAACCCTGATGCTACGGTCCCAAGAGGAAGGAAGCGGCGGCGGTGTTCTTGTACCTGTCTGTGGGCTTGTCGTCGTCATCAGATCCCTAGGCGGAGGACAAGGCGGAGCCCTCGTTGGCGACAACCAAGGTCCCCGAGGGCTGATCGGACGGGCGAGTGCTGAGAGGGGAGGCGGGCCCGGAGTAGCGGCCGTCGGATTCTTGAAGAGTCATGGAGGGCTCAGCCCCAGCTCCGCCGCAATTGGGATCGTCAGCGTCGGGAGAGCCGCCGGAGTCCTGACGGTGGCGGATCTGGGCGCCACCTGAGCAGCTTCGGAAGGGGAGAGGGTGGGGGCGGCAGCGGTGCACCGATGGGAGAGAGCCCGGGTTGGAGAAGAGGAGGCCGGCGGCAGCGGGGTTGGGGGAGAGGAGTTGGTCGGCGGCGAGGCTGGTGCTTGGGTTGGGGAATTGGGAGGGGAGGAGGAGGAGGAAGTTTGGCGGGGATGGGCTCAATCCAGCCTCTAACGTCGGTGTGCGGGGAGGGCGGCGAGCGGGGAGGAGGCCGTTGCGCCCTGAGTGCGGCCGCGGCGGCGGACGTGGAGGTGGCGAGCGTGCGCAAGCTGGAGAGGATGGAGTGGCGGCGAGATTGCATCTGGGGGCGGCGACAATGGAGTGGGATGGGATAGGGTTTGGGTGGTTGGGTTGCCCGGGGGTGGGGGTTCTTTTTCTTTCTTTCTCTCTTTTTTTGTTTAGATAAATGGGATGGATGGATGGATGGATGGATGCCATGTCATCAATCCATGACACAAACATTTCAACCAATGAGAACAAAAATAACCCCACAGTTTTTTTTACCTGGAAAAAAATTACCCCATCTCTTTGCCATCTGCCAGCAGATGGCAAAGAATCTTTGCCGTCTGCTGGCAGATGGCAAAGAGGTGGGGCTGGTACGCCGTTACACTCTTGACGTCCACAGGATTTGCCAACCTCTTTGCCATCTGCTGGCAGATGGCAAAGATTATTTGCCATCCACTAGCAGATGGCAAAGAATTGGCTGATGGCAACCATGTTCTTTGCCGTTTGTCAGTTCTTTGCCATCTGTTTTTTATAAGCAGATGGCAAAGACGTTCTTTGCCATCAGCTGGCAGATGGCAAAGAGCTGGCTGATGGCAAATTCCCTGTTTCCAGTAGTGGCTATGTCAAATGAACTCGGTGGCGCCGGATAGATCAAATCGGTAGGGCCGAGTTTGACTTTTGGTTTGAGAGATATGTGGATATGAGAAAGTGGTTGAGGGTTTTTGGAGCATATCACTAAGCATTTTGAGCAAGCAAGTCATTAAGCAACACCTCATCCCCTTATAATAGTATTGCTTTCCTATGGACTCAATGTGATCTTGGATCACTAAAAGTAAAATGTAGAGTCTTGAACTTTTAGAGCTTGAGCCGATCCTTTGTCCTTAGCATTTTGAGGGGTCCACATTCCTAATCCATGCCATGCCAATCATTGAACTTTCCTGAAATATTCATCTTGAAATAGCATTAGTTCAATGAGCTATATGTTGTTAATCATTACCAAAACCACCCCAGGGATAGTTGCACTTTCAATACTTGACATGAAGAAAGTTGTAGCAAATAACTAAACGATCTGATGCTAAGCTTACGGTTAGGTCTGTCCATCACATCATTCTACTAATTATGTGATCCCATTATCAAATGACAACTCAAGTCTATGGTTAGGAAACCGTAACCATCTCTGATCAGCGAGCTAGTCTAGTAGAGGATTACTAGGGACACGGTGTAGTTTATGTATTCACACATGTATTTAAGTTTTTGGTCAATACAATTCTAGCATGAATACTAAACATTTATCATGAACGGGAAATATGATAATAACCAATTTATTATTGCCTCTAGGGTATATTTCCAACACCTAATCCTCTACAATCATATCGTGCTAAATAACATAACATGTCATCAGCTACTACAAAGTTTCAGATTCCCACATCATTGTAGCTCCAAGAACAATTCCCCAACGAGTTTGAAGCACCCGGAATTCCCTCTCCACATCCTTTCTAGCTACTTCCTGCGTTGTTGCAAAATGGCTTTGTTTGTTGCCATGTGTTTCGGATATGGTCTTCACAAATGCCGACCACTGAGAAAAGATGCCATCGGCAAGAGTATCCCATGTTGTAGTCACGGCCCTTGACAGTGTAGTTGCATGACAACAATTCCTCATTACAAAGCCTTTTACACACAAGAGATCGTTGAAGCACGTTGATGTCGTTGTGACTTGTGAGAACCCGACTACCCAAAGAACACATGCCAGATCCATAAGTCGTGTGATGCCACTGCTTCCAGCATGATGGTGGCCTCTTTGGTGTGACCTTGATACATTTCCCACAAACTTTTGGGGCAGTTCTTCCATTGCGAGTGCATACAATCAATTGATCCGAGCATTCCTGGAAACTATCTGCTTCTCCAATAAGCAACAATTTTTCTGTGGCCTACACATGATTTCTCTCAGATACTCTGCTACAAACACCTGCACCACGGCGCATGCAAACTTGACAATAGTTTTCAGGCATGTGCTCTTCCTCATCCGGACCATCTCACCAACGACATCTACGGAAGTACCAAGTGCAAGCATCCTCAGAGCAGTCGTGCATTTCTGCTTAGCAGAGATAATAAAGTTGGCCATAACAATCCCTTCTGAGCTGGAAGTAGTCATCGTATTCCCCCCCCCCCCACAATGCGCAAAAACAAAGGTTGCCACATATCAAAATGGCGACGAAACCATGGATCATCCAGAAAAGTTGGGTCTAGAGCAAAGTAGTCCTTATGCAGTAGCCATGCTCCAGAGACCCTATCTTGATTGATCACTTTTCTTCCTTTGATTGAGTCCTTGACGTTCAGAATATGCTCCACCCGTGGGTCCATTTCCTCTCGCATTCTCATGGGCATGATCATGTCCACTTCTTCGTCCGAATCCAATGAATCAAAGAACTCATCTTTAATCATTTTATCAAGCCCCGTTGGTCCATACTCCTTGTCCGACAAAGCATTGGAATTCATGGCTTTCCCTACAAATAAATCACGAAAACCGAGTTGGACATTCAATCGAACACATAGAGCGCAAGGGGTAGCCCTAGAGTTGCCGAACGTACCGCGGTGGCATCCGGGCAAGCAACAATGTCCATGGCGGCGAGCACAGGAGAGGACTTACGTGCTGGTTCTAGCGGCGTAGAGGCTCGAAACGGGTGCGGAGCAAGGGTGGCGTCAGAGCTGTGAGACGTCCGACACGGAGGAGGAAGAAGAGAGGAGAGGAAATGAAACCGACAGGTCGAGGGGGTGGATTTGGTGTAATTTGTGATGGGGTAGCCCTGTCGGGTTTGACGTGCCGGACGTGCCCGGGCATCCCTATATCTGCCCCTCATTTGGGTTGGATATGAGGGGTGCCGATGAGCCCAGACGTTTGAGGCCCGTTTAATACGCTCGCTGTGTCGATTTTTTTATCGGTCATTGACCAGGTCATCCGCGTGGGAGTTTGAGGTGGGTTTGGAGCTCGTTGTTGTAGATGCAAAAAGTAAAATTGAGCGGTTCCGACACCTAGGGGCAGATCGCTATCCGCCCGTCCTGTCTAAAGATTAGTGCAACACTGTGCAATATAAAAAGCTAGTCATTTTGCTTTGAGAATACACAACTATCAAACATGTCAATACGTTACGCGAGGTCCCATCAAAGTCAGCTTTTAATTAGATGGTACAAGGTTTACATGCATGTGCTGCCATTCTCTCTCTTCTCTCTTCCAAACTAATTCATCCATTTATTTCACCTTTAGTAACTTAAATCATTCATATCTCATAAACCAAAATTCCGATTCCAAAACTTTTTATATATTTGAAGTCCTGTTGCAAAGACCTTTAAAACATGACCGATTTTGGATACATTTTAAATCGGTTTAAAATTCATGAAACATATTTCACATAAATCATATCTATTTCAATATCACATTTTTGTAAAAAATATTTCACTCTTCTCGAATAAATTGTTACACATTTAAAAACAAATCAGTTTCGTAAGATGACATGTTGGTTTCATATTGTTTTCATTTTCAGAACCCACATTTCACTTTTCATAAGCTTGTTTCACAAAACTGATATCTATCTCAATTCCACATTTTTGGAATAACATAATTCTCTCTTTTGAAATAAACTATTACACATTTTTAAATAATTATTTTCATAAGTTAACATTTCAGTTACATATTATTTCCATTTTTCAGTACCCACATTTCACTTTTTACTGGCTTGTTTCACAAAAATCACATCTATTTCAATTTCATATTTACGAAATAACATGTTTCACTAATTTGAAATAAACGGTTACACATTTCCAACTAATCAGTTTCACAAGATGACATTTTAGTTTCATATTATTGTCATTTTTAAAAGCCGCATTTCATAAACATCATATAATATTTCAGTTCCACAATTTTCAAATAACATATTTCACTCTTTAAAAAGTGTTAAACATTTCGAAATATTCAGTTTCATATTGCTTTTTTACTTTCAGAACCTAGATTTCACTTTTCACTGGTTTGTTTTCCCAAAAATCACATCTATTTCAATTTCACATTATTGCAGAAGCATATTTATCTCTTTTAAAATAAACCATTACACATTTCAAAATTTTCAATTTCACAAGTTGACATTTAGTTTCACATTTTTTTCACTTTCAGAACTACATCTCACTTTTCACTAGCTTGTTTCATAAAAATTACACCTATTGCAATTTCACAATTTGAAAAAGCATATTTCGCTCTTTTAAAATAGACCGTTACACATTTCAAATTTTTTAATTGCACAAGTTGACATTCAATTTTTCATTTTTTTTCACTTTCAAAACCTACATTTCACTTTGCACTAGCTTGTTTCACAAAAATTACTCCTATTTCAATTTCACAATATTGAAAAAGCATATTTCGCTCTTTTGAAGTAAATCGTTACACGTTTCATAATCTTCAATTTCACAAGTTGAGATTTTAGTTTCACTTTCAGTAGGTGCATTTTACTTTTCACTAGCTTCTTTCACAAAAATCACATCTATTTCAATTGCACATTTATGAAATAGCTTATTTTACTCTTTTGAAATAAAAATGTTACATACTTCCAAATAATTAGTTTCACAAGTTGACATTTGAGTTTCATATTTTGGTTTAATACGTTTATTATGTGAAAAATGTTATTCACATATTTCTAGTGAAATCGGTTACGATTTTTCTAGTGAAATGGGTTTATTTCACATATGAAATGTGAAACGTCGAAAATTAAATGTGTTTGAAATATATCCAAGATTGGTCTAGTTTTAAAGTTCTTGACGCCAAGAGTCCAATAAAAGTTACAAAAACGAGTCTATAGTTCTATAATTGATTTAAATTATTTAAGAGGAAATAAAGTCCATGAATTTGTTCGGCACGTAGAATGAGAGGAGAGTCTTGCATGCATACCGTCCCTGACAAAAGGTGTACTTTGGGGTCCGTTATGCTGCTACTGATTTGACTAAAAATAAAGATACAAAAAATACATTTGTGCTATATATCTAGATGGGCCATACCATTTCACGAATCTCAGAAAAAAGTATACGGCCTCGTATCTACTGGTACGTGACCCAACGGCGCAAAATGACTTTGCCGCTGTAGATGCTCTTTATGCGCCTCGGTCGTGCCTCTACTGGCTTGTTTGTACGAGCATGCTCATTTCCATCTCTTCCGTGCGATCCATCGGGAGGACAGACCACCGGTACGCACATGAGCCAGTTTACCGGTGTGCACCCTTTTTCTTTTCCCGAGAAATTCAAAGCAAGATTAGTAGAGGACTAGAGGATTAGGCCGGAGATTAAGCGGAAGCCCTAGGCCACCTCTTGCTGTCCCGCACGCTTGCCGACCCGGCCAAACCACTACACCACGCCACAGCCGCAACGCACCATTGCGCACTCGCTGGTTCGTACGCGCCCGGCCCCTATTTAACCACCGTCTCCCCTCCAAGCCCTGCGACTGCGAGCACCGTCAACCCTGGTTTCTAGTACCTCGCAGCTAAGCTTCCATATGGGTTCGAGAGTCTTTCTTGCCGCGGCCGTGGTGGCCGTGGCCGTAGCGGCGGCGGGGGCGGACGTCGCGGCGGACCGGGCGGAGTGCTCAGACAAGCTGGTGGCGCTGGCGACGTGCCTGACGTTCGTGCAGGGGCAGGGGCAGGCGCCGACGCCGGATTGTTGCGGGGGGCTGAAGACGGTGCTGCAGACCAGCCCCAAGTGCCTGTGCGTGCTCGTCAAGGACCGCGACGATCCCGGCCTGGACTTGAAGCTCAACGTCACGAGGGCGCTCGGCCTCCCCGCCGCCTGCAGCGCGCCCGCGAACATCTCCGACTGCCCAAGTACGTTCTCCGTCCTCGAAGCTTGAGCACTATTTCTACTGTAGAAGAATCTGGAACGATATGTATCATCGCATCATATGGCAAGAGAACTAACAACTGCATTCATGTTCATACGGAGTAGATGCATTTGGTTGATGTTAGTGGGATCATGATGATGTGCTTCAGTTTCTAACGCCACCACCGCTTAAAGCAGCACCCACATAAGAGATATGCTTTTAGGCCCGTAATTTGTACGCTCGACCGCGATATGCTGGTAGCAACGTGTCAGAACATGGGGGTTACACGCAGTGGCGGAGCGTGAAGCAAATCAAGCGGGGACCAAATGGGATCACAAACAAGATATAACCATGATGATTAGCGAAGCCGGGGAATTAGAAGAGAGATTAGCACGAGGACGATGCCGGATTTCTCACCGAAGGGTGGCGCCAGAGCCCGGGATGGTCACGCCGACGCTCCACCAGTGGTTACACGGGAAGAGGAGGAAAATATCTCGCCCACCACCGGGAGCGTCCAAATTAGCGGCCTATCAGCATTTCCCTATGCGGTCCATGAATGCTGTTGCCACACCCCTCACTAACGACGGGTATTGTGTAGCTTAAGGAAAAACAATGCGTACACTAATAAACACATACTTCCTCCGTCCCAAAATAAGTGACTCAACTTTAGTATAAAGTTGAGTCTTTCAATTTTAGTATAAAGTTGAGTCTTTTTGAGTCACCTTTTTTGGGACGGAGGGAGTAGTACATATACTCATCCTGATGAACATACATGCATGTACCATTGTCTCTATAAGCATCTTCAAGAGAATGAGCTGACGAGTCTTGAAATTGACGCATCACAGACGTCTCACTATTGACGGAAACGTCGTTTCCCATAGAAAGAATATCCTGTCTTTATGAGATACCAATATTGTGAGTATAGTTGAGATGCATGTGTCACTATTTGTAACCCCGCAAGAAGAGAAATTGTTTAGTACTCCCTCCGTCCGAAAATACTTGTCAGAGGAATGAATGTATCTAAGACTATTTTAGTTTTAGATGCATCTATTTATATCCATTCGTGTGACAAGTATTTCCGGATGGAGGAAGTACCTTGGCCATGATCACCGGTTAAACGCGGTAGGTACGAGCGTTGCAGTCGTTGACATGTGGTCATTGTTCATGCATGACATGGATGAATTACATTATCACATGATAACCTTTACTACTAGGACTAGGAGTAGGATTTATAGCACTGCGGGAAAGATGTAAGCTCATTTTGTTTGCTGGTACTAATTAACAAAGTGTGCTCTTGTTGTGGATTCAACGTTTCGTTTACAGGGCTACTGAACCTGCCGCCCAATTCCAAGGACGCGGAGGTCTTCGAGCAGTTTGCCAAGCAGCAGGCAGCCCAGAGCAGCCCAAGTGAGTTATTCTCCTCCTATCAATTGATTGCTTTACAATGATTTACTAGTTATGTAATGGTTCATTAAATAAAAAAAGCAAAAGAAAACGGACAATTGTTCCCGCTGAAGAAGGGAGTTGTATAGTGCAGACGCATAATTGATGATGTGCATGCACCCGTTCAGTCGAGTCGATCAGCTGAGACTTATTAATTGTGAAGTGATTGATGCAGATTAGCATCGCCAACAATCTAATTACAATTAATTTGACGAAAGCCAAAAGAAACTGTAGGACCGCTACTGGACAGCAGTGCAGCTCGGCGTTGGAGCCTGACGCGACGTGCGACATTTATGTGCTAGAACCAGCCCAACAGTGCTGAAGTAGGAGTGTCATGTGACGTTAGCTAGTAGTAATAGCAATCTAGCATGCCTCCAAAAATATGGAAGACATATCACTACACGGCATAAACCTGTTGCATCAACTAATTAAAGATCGGCATAACACACTACTAGTATAATAGTCTTCTAAAGATTTTCAACCAGTAGTGATGACGGTTTGCTCTTTGGAATTCGGAGCTAAATAACGTGGTTGATGTGATGTGATGTGATCTCCAGGTGGCGCGTCGAGTGCGCCGAGCACGGGCGCACAGAAGAACGCGGCGGCGAGGATGAGGTGGTTGGGAGTGGGCAGAGTTGGTGTGGCCGCACGCGCAGCGCCGCTGCTCTTCTTCGCCGTGCCTTTCTTGCTCCTTGTGCGCTAAATACAGAAACGGAAGCTGCAGGTCATCATTATTGTGTACATGGACCGAGAGTGCTTGATGAGTGCAAGCATGGAGCATGCGTGCGCCTGAGTTTGTGTGTGTTATCTCTTAATTTGCGTGTGAAAAACTGAACCGATATGCAACGAAAAGGGTCTCTACTACATACATGTTGACGACTGGGATTTCTTTCCGGGTTATGTCTGCCTGGTCATTTGTAACAGACATATCATGTCAAGTAATAAAATTCCCTCAAAAGGGATCCATATACTTCATGTCACTGATCAATCTATCGTGCCGCCATTTCTAAGGCCAACTCTAACAGATCCCTAACAAAAAAAATAGAGGATGATCTGCTCGAGTAAAGTTTTTTTTTCGAGAGTACGCCTAGGCGTACCATAGCTTTATAGAAGGCAGAATTGCAAGTACAAGAAGACTATCACTCGCTGCGAACAACGAGCGTAGCACAAACACCACCAGGCATGTCCACAGTCAGCCACCAACGACCAAACAAAAATTACAAAGCAAACACGCATGTCCTAACAGATCACGACATCGCGTCTCGACCAACGCCGAGCACCTCCAAAGGCCAACCACTTCCACCGAACTTTGCTTGTCGACGCACCATTCACCCCGAATGCCTAAGAGAAGGTGGCAAGTGAAATGGCAGGACTTGATCAGATCCAAGGAAGACATCGTCTTGGACGCACCGGCGATGGCCGTACATAGCGCCGCCGAGGATCAAAATAGGACCACGATGAACACCGGAGGAGAGCAACGAGGAACCAAGCCATGTCTCCAAACATGATGCTCTCAACAGAGTAACGACGTCGGAGACGCCGCCATCATGCCAATCCGATCGAATCGAGGCTTTCGCCTAGAGACAACAACCAACTCCACACAACGAGGGAAATGACGAATGCACCTCGGCGACGCCTCCAAGGAAGGGGATGACACCCACGAGCGCCATCGCCGCCGGCCCGGCAAAAGCCATGCAAGATTTTTATCCGATCATCGCACATCTCCACACCTCGAATGAGTTGGGTAGCACCGTCCAAGAAGCTTCGCACCGCCGCCACCATGGCACGTCGCCGTCGTAACTGCAAGGCTGAGGACTACCGACAGACCGCACGACAGGGAGAAACGCCGCCCACCAAACACCTTTTGAGGAACCACAGCCACCACACCTCCCGGCAAGGATCAGACCGCCAATGGAGGCTATCACCTACTCCAAGTGACAACCTTGGCGACGACCCAACACCTAGCCATCCCATGTCCGCACCACCGAGAGAGCACCGCCGCTCACCACACAACCCAGAGGTGGCCCGGACGCCCGCTGCTCGCCAGGAACTCCATCCTAGCCGAGCCCTCACAGCGCCGCCATCAACCTGGACGGTGGTTCACGCCTTCGCTTCCGGTATGCGCAACCGCCTCCAGTCCGCCTCACCATATCGCTGCAGTCCCCACCAAGACCGCCTCATCTCCATGCCTCCTGTCTGTGCTCCGCCGACGACCACCACCACACTGAGCCCCCATCGCAACCGCCAACACCACCACCGTGCCCAACAGCCATGGAGGCTCGGCGTCACCACGCCTGCCGGCAGCAACGCCCGAGCCCCGGTCGTCCAGATCCAGATCCAGAACCAAAAAGGGCGGGACCGGGACGGGACCGAGCCCTCAGGCCGTCGCAACCGCAGGCAGCACCGCCGGACAGGGCGCACACCACCCCCACAGCCACTGCGCCGAGCCGCCGCTGGGCCTTCGCAGCACCACGCCGCCAAACGCCACCGTCGACTGAGCATCGCGCCATGGCCATGGAGTGGGGGGCCGCACCGAGGAGAGGCCCTGCCGCCACCTGCCCTGCCGGGGCTTTGCCCGGCAGCGGCGCACGACAGCGGCGAGGGGGAGGGAAGGGATGTGGGGTGGCTGCCGGCGGCGAGTCAGGGGTTCCCCCCATGTCGCCTCGAGGAGGGACGCGGGGGTCGGGAGGGTCCGTGCTTTACCGAGTAGAACCTCTGTTTCCTGGTGATCTACCCGCTTGAGTAAAGTTAGTGGAGCAAACTTTTGCTTCTCTATAAAGGTGGTCGCACCTAGCCTATCCCCTAAACTTAGTGGAGTAATTTTTTTATTTTTGCATAAGTTTTGTGTCCCCGCATGAACTTCAAACACTTCATAATGTATATCATAAAAACATTCAAATTAAAACATGCATATCATAATTGTTAACAAGCATATAGTTTCATCATCGTGATTTTCAAATTAAAACATGCGTAATTCATCCAAAAGGCATCACTTCAAACAAAAACTTTAATCCAAAATCATCACAAACATAACATGTGTATGTTGTGGATCGAGCCAACAAATGACATGCACAAACTCAAATAAACTCCTCGCCAAAGAAATCATCACCGCCATCACCATCACCATCCTCTCGGCCACCATCATCGCCGCCATCACCATCCTCTCGGCCATCATCATCACCGCCGCCACAACCACCATCCTCTCGGCCACCATCACCGCCACCATCCTCTCGGCCACCATCACCGCCACCATCCTCTTGGCCGCTATCACCAACACCACCATCCTCTCGGCCGCCGCCATCACCACCACCCCACCTTCCCCTCGGCCACCACCACCACCACCATTTCAAAGAGAGCCTTCCCTTTTGGTCAAGATCTCCCCACGAGTGAGAGGCAATCTCCACCTAGGCGGCCTTTGTCGCGGTTGGATCCTGCTTGTGGCAGGTGGAGCTTTTTCATCCCCAACATATTTTCGGCGCGAGTGGCATGGGGGTGGTTTTTGGCGGCGCCAAGCCAGCGGCGATGGCCGGCGGGGTAGCGGAAGGGTCTTGCTTGTCCATTCCGGCGATGGGGTCGGTCATCGGCGGCGACGACAGCGCATGAGGAGGCAGCGGTGGGAAGGACAGAGCCACGAGGGGCGGGTGAAAGAGGCACACAACTTTTACTCGACCGCGGAAGGTCGAGTATACTTAGGCGGCTTGGATGGAATTTTCGGTAGGGGAGTAAAAAATATACTCCCTTGTATATTTTAGGAGTTCGGCTAGGTGCGGCATAGAGGAGTAAAAACCAAAATTTTACTCCTCTAAGCCAGATAGGGGATCAGCTAGAGTTGACCTAAGGTGCCTACTTGCCTGATCAATCACGTGCATAAGTTAAACATCACACAGTTACAATCCAGGAGCATTATAAACTTTTCATAAAAAACTCGAGAAAAGCTAAGGGGACATAAGTCGAAAAGAACATGACTGTAATTTCACAGGCTTTTATCCACAACTATTTCCGTGAGGCAGCAAAGTTTAAGATATTTCTGAAGAAGCTCCTACCAAAGAGAAGTGTCCATAGCAGGGCGGAGAAAGCTCATAAGTATCTATAACACGTGATTGATGTGGAGCAAAAAGTAAGGAGGAAGTTTTAGATACTTCCAGTAACTCAGGCTTATGTTATGCACCTATAATTCCTCTCCTCTCCACATATCAGTGACGCATAAAAACTATATTCGATGGTGCATCATATGCCATCGATCCCATTTTGCATTGTTTAGTGTGTTGGGATATCCTTCTAGTGTGGGATAGAAGCCTTTAGGTGGCCTAAAAGCTATGTCAAAACTCACTACGCATTAGGGTTGTGACATAGGGTCATTTTGGTTTTGCACAAGGGAAAAGGGAGAGGTTAAGCCTCCTATCTAGTAACTACCACCAAGGGTGACGAAAATCAGGATAGTCTCCATTGGAGAAGAAGAAGAGAACACCAAGAGAGAAAGGGAAAGAGAGGGAGATTGAAGTAAGAGCTTGCCACGAAGCAATGTGATCTTGTTTCCAAGGTTGTGAAGTCCAGATACACTACCATGTCTCCTTCAATATGTGATTCTACCATATTTGATGAGATTGTTTCAATCCCTAGCTCCCGAGCCACAAATCTTGTTGTTATCATCCAAGATAGCGAAATCTTGATGTACGAGAGCCTCCGGTGCTACACGGAGAAGAAATTGTTGATCCGCTAGTGGTTTTTACCCCAACTCGGAGTTTTTTTTACCTAAAATTAGTGTGTTGTTGTTCTATGTGGTTCACCTAGCACCAAACACATCTGAGTATGGATGTCTGATGTGTAGTGTCACGCTAGAGAAATTCAAAAGAAGTGTTAAGTTTCGTCCTAAGTTTCGGGTGACCAAACTTACTCCATATATGTTGATGTGCATGTTTCCTTCTGTGTGTCAGAGAAATGATTTGTGAATTAGTGCGTAGAGGTGGTGCTGAAGTTAGTTTAGTTTGCTGCAGTTTATGAGATCATCATCAAGTGTATGCTAATTTCCAATGGAGTGTTGTCAGAGCTTTGGTTGCTCCAGAGGTTTGTCAATCCCGGTTTGTTGATTGTTGCTGCAAGTTTTGCTCACAATGGCTATGGAAGAACGCATTATGATAAGTGGCTTGATAAAACTTGATCCTCCCAATTATTCATTATGGAATCCCATGATGGAAGGCATCCTTTATTGCGATGATTCCTATGAGTCAATTGTAGAAGATGCTATAGTTGCTCAACCTCCGGTTCGGCTTCGGATCACGGTGGCGCTCCTGGTCTTGATCTGCGTCACATGGGTGCCCGGGGCGGCGACCCTGGGCTTGGCGGTGGTGGTCATCTCCTCCGTCAGAGGTGGTCGACCTGATGCGGGTGGTCGGATCTCGAGATCTGTCATCTAGTCCTGGTTGCGAGTCGAGGAGACATAGTTGCCAGTGAAAACTGAGCCGACGGCGGGCGATGGCGGCATTCTGCGCCATTACCTTGATGAAGGCATCGTCGTGTAACTACTGTCGACCCACTCGTGCTGCTCCGGGGGAAATTCTAGGATCTGGTTTTCCAGATCGGACAATGGCGGCGTTGTGGTGTCGTTTCTCAGCATCGTTTGTGGAGCGGTGTTGGAAGATAGAAGCAGGAGGTGGAGCGGCTTCGTCTTGCACGGAGCTTTAGTGGATATGTCAAGTCATGCTTGGGCGATAGGTCCTACGCTATGTCATGCCTTTTCGGCAGGTGCTACACACGACAGATCTTCTAGAGACTTCAAGCTATGTCGGATAGTGGTACTTGGCGGCATGATGCTGCGGTGTACCGGCGGCGACTGCGACATGCTCAGTTGTTGGCGCGTAGGGAGATGGTGTCGTTGGGCGCCGTGGCGACGACGATGGATAGCCAGACAAGTAAGGATGATGTAAATCTCTTGAAGATGAGTCATCGTTTCGATGATGATGGCGACTTCTAAAACATGTGCATGTGGTGTATGCTTTAGGTTAGCTGCACCGGCTGTAGATTCCGATACATTATTTGGATGGATCGGCGACGACACCGGTTTTAGATATGGGGAGTGAAAGCACTCCATATTATTGAGTTTATAGGTGCGAGTGGTGGTTTAGGGTGGCTTTATGTATGTTCATGTCAAACCTTTGTTGAATAATTAATAAAGATGGTTGAATGCATTGATTGATGCAGAGGCCGAAGGTTTAAGCCTCTTTTTTGAAGAAAAAAATCGGCTTGAATTGGACCTTCTATTTGATACTAACTGCGTCAAATGGACGAGTAGCGAGCGAGCACGCTGGCCCATTCAGCGCTCCTTATGCAGTGACAAGGTCGAGTCCAGCGATTAGGTAGACTGAGTATTATTGCGGCTTGGACACCATAGTGATTTTTCCTAGTGGGTTTTACGTTTTTCATGGTTTTTCTCTCCCTTTTCTTCAAAATCACATGAAACAATTTATTTGTAAAATATTTTTTTGGAAGGCGGACATTTTTTGAAATTTTGAGACCATTTTTGGAAAAGGTTCAAAAGTAAATCTGATTTTTTGAATATTTTGTAAGAATGTGAATATTTTTGAAAATTACAAACATTTTGGAAATTTTAACATTTTTTAAATAATGAAAAAATCAAAACCATTTTTTAAATTTTGAGAACATTTCCGAAAAATGCAATCATTTTTGAAAGTTTGAGAACATTTTTCAGAAAAACTATCACTCTTGAATTTTTGAAGATGTTTTTATAAAACATTAACATTGTTTGAAATTCTAAATATTTTTTTTGAATTTTTTGACATTTAATAAAAAATGTGAACAATTTTGATTTTTGTAAACATATGTAGAAAAGAAAACGAAACTGAAAAAACAACAGGAAAGGAAAAAAGAAAATTCAAAAAACACCGAAGTAAAACCGTTAATATAACAGGAAAAAAGACCAAATCAAAACCTTCTAGAAGTTTCTAAAACCGGATGTGTTATACCTAATTGGGCCGGGCCATCTATCTAACTCGTTCCCTCGCTTCGGCCTGTGTCTTTTGGTGACAGTTTGACGCAACTACCGTCAAATAGGAATTACCTGGTACATTTTCTCATAAGTAAAGTATTTTTTAGTTTAAATGAGTATACTTATTTTTGTTGCTCCATATAGCCCACATTACTGAAAATTACCGCTCTCTTACTTACTCTCCTCTCTCTCTCTCTCTCTCTCTCTCTCTCTCTCTCTCTCATATTTATGGAAATGATAAGTCCCAAAAGTTCAGGATTTGACCATGGCAAATCGAACGTTTTTTAGACAATTTTAGTGATGCGAGGATGACAAGTTTTGTCGACACACACGGCAATTCCCTGGCAGAAAATACACTACACATGATTTTTCCATGCTTGCGAACTAAACTTTTCATCCTCGCGTCGCTAAAATTGCCATCGAAAACGTTCGATTTTCCATCGTTAAATTCCGAACATCTGGGCGTTAACGAAGTCCTATATTTATGGTAATATGTTCTGAGCCACTACCTCTGGAACTAATAAAAACACCTCAGCCCAATATACATAAAATCCAAATGAAACAGCTGCCTAAAAATGAATGAAAACAGAGAAAGCCCAAACAGCCCAACACAGAAGCAGAAATGGCAAATGCGAGAAATGGGGAGCTCCTGTGTGGCGCCTTCAGCGCCACTTGGGGAACTGGCACCTGAAGCACTCCTCCTGAAGCAAAACCTGAAGCACCCCTCCTCGTGGGGCGGCCTAGTAAGCTGCTTTGAAACACAGAAAAAAATAAAAAAAAGAAACAGGTTAATTCCTCACTTCAATTAGTGGGAATAACACAGATGGGAACAGTTGGGTGTAGCCAACAACCACTAGACCGTACTAATTTATTTGTCCATTCTAAGGAAATAGTACTATTTGGCCCTTTCTTTAGTTAACATATACTATTATATACCCAACATAATTTATATGACAGCAAAACATGAAATTAAAATAAATTCCTTAAACTAGTGAAAACAACCATGAATTTTAAAAAAAGGTTTGTAGAAATTGGAAAAAGTTTGCGGAAATGAAAAATGTTCGTGAACTTGAGAAAACTTCAAGAATCAGAAAAAAAGTTCATCGATTTGAAAAATTTCATGAATTTTGAAAAAAGTTTATTGAAAATAGTTCATGAAATTTGGAGTAAGTTGGCGAATTTTAATAAGAGTTCACGAGCTAAACGATCATGCATTTGAAAAACGTTCATCGATTTGGAAAAAATTCATCACTTTTAAAAAAAGGTTCACAAAGTTGAAAAATAATAATCATTTTTTAAAAAGTTCTTCAATTTTTGAGAAGTGGTCGTCGAATTTGAAAAAAGTTCATCTATTTTAAAAAAAGTTCATGGATTTAAAAAAAGGTTCATCCAATTTGAAAAAAGTTCACTGATTTTATAAAAAATCATGGATTTTGAAAAAAGTTCATCGATTTCTAATAAAGTTCATCAAATTTGAAAAAAAATCATTGAATTTGAAAAAAAATCATCAAATTTGGAAAAAGTTCATCGAATTTTTAAAAAAACTTCATTGATTTAAATAAAAAGTTCATGAATTACAAAAAAAAATCATCCATTTGTAAACATTTCACGCATTTAAGAAAAGAAAAGAAACAGGAAACTAAAAAAGGGAAGGAAAAATCCCGCAGAAAACATTGGGGGCATTTTCTGTACGTATAAAAGGAGGAAAGATTGTTTGTATGCACCAGGGGCGGGGATGGGGTAGTGGTTAGTGGAGTTAGCTCTAAACAAAGAGATCACAATTTCGATTCCAAGCGAACCTTATCGGCTGCTACACTGCTGCTTCGGCTTATCGGGCGCAATTCCAAGCGAACCTTACCTCCACATACCCACAGATCATCAATGCATACTTCTATCAGTTTTGTTTCAGAAACCTCGAAACGGTTGACCACATCTTCTGGTCCTGCCCTTTCACCATCACAATTGGGAACAACCTCTCACTTTGGACGGGCTGTGAAGCATTGAGTATGCAATCTGATGGCCAAACCAAAAGCAGCACCGATCGGATCATGAGCATTGTGGAGGGCACAAAACCAGAGTTCAGAAAGGGCATAAAGTCCCTCACGATGCTAGCAGCTTGGGAAATTTGGAGGCACCGGAACGACTGCACTTTCAGGAACAAAGAGGCATCCGGGAGAGAACTTTTGCAGGCCATCAGGCGAGGCATTGATCTATGGAGGCAGGCCGGAGCAACATGCCTGATGCACCCATTCACGCTGCCACCGGAAGGGATAGGCTGAGCTGAGCTAGTGTTTTGTTTTTTTTCTCTGGTTGCAAACCATGTTTTTCAATTTAATCCTTTGATCGTTTCGATCTTCTTCATGTATTTTCAGTTTACCCATTGCTCTCTGCTATGATCAACATGAAAAGCCAGCTACGCTGGATCTTTCAAAAAAAAAAACAATTTCGATTCCTGGTGTGTCGCACTTTCCCTCACTCTGCTGGTCTTCAGAAAAAGTAATAACCGGCGCCTGCAATGTAGAATGCTTCATATCGGATGCTGCAGATGTTTGATGAGGGTTATATAATTCTTACTTAGACGAGTTAGAGAATCCAATATGCTAATCAGTAATCACAGACTCGTGGTTCGGAGTGGTATGTGGCAATCAAATCTGTACTTTCCGCAGCAGTGCATGTACATGAACCGATCACAATTTAATTTGTTCCAACCCTTTTTATTCATCAACCGACAACAATTTAACAGTCCACACCATAGATCATACGCATACAGCTCACAAGCTTTGTTTTCACTTGAGTACTTTTATTCTATATACAGTATTCCATCTGCCAGTAGAGTACTTCGCTTCAGTACTTGGGCAATTCAATCTTCATCAATCTGCCGGTAGCACCAAATGTACTACCGACTCCCGAGACGGTCGGCAGGTTGCATTCCGCCGCCGTGACCAGCGTGGCGGCGAACGCCCTCTGCGCCTCCCTCGGGCAGTCACGACTGTCACCAAGGCGGCCCTCCACCACGTGGCCCTCCTCCACGCGCACCCCATCCATGAGGACGCGCAGCGCCTCGCACCGGCAGTAATCCGGGACGGCCGCCAGCTCCCGGCAACACCGCTCCTTCACCAGCATGGGCCGACTGGGACCGCGGTGGCAGACCCGTTTGATCACGTAGGTGTGGCAGGTGGCTAACGCGTTGTGCGGGAAGGCCACCCCTGGCTGGCACTCGTCCTCGACGCTCTCCAGGGCGGCCGCGGCGGCGAGGACCGAGAGCAAGACGGCGCCGGAGAGGAGGAAGCGACGATGGTTGGATGCCATTGATAGTTTATTGGTCGTTGATTCAATCTCTTGGCCTAATGGGCAAGGATAGTGTCCATGATCTGCAGCTAAGCAGCTACATGTATGGATTGAGAGAGGCAAGAGATAAGAGTGCAAAGCGCGCAAGTAATGCTCATTTCTTTCTTGTTGGCGTTTATTTGGAGGTTCTTGCAACTGAATTTGGAACGCTCCCGCAAACTCCGTTTTCCTTCGACACATGTAGTTTACTTTCTGTTTTCTTTGGATAACATTTTTCCCATTTTCCCCTTCCGATTCCCCTTTTTCTTTTGTCCTAGTCTGCATGTGTTTCAACAATACAATATCTCACTAATGTTATTTTTAAAATTTTCCAGGAAATAACTAATTTTTGTTTACGGTCTATATTTTTGTTTTGATTGTCATGCTTTTGTTTGACAGAAATATAGTTAACACGAGTGAGTTTATCATATTTGTTCGTGCAATATGAAACATTTCCAATGTCATGTGAATTTTTTTTCCTTGAATAGATGAACGTATTATAACGGACGGTGGTACATATTTTTATGAAAGATTTTTTTTTGATATGGAACATATTTTCTTGCAGAAATAATCTTTGAAGTTGTGTGAACATTTTATTTGACTGATATTTGTCGGGGTGGGGGTGGGGGGTGGGGGTATAGATATATACTAAGGGAATTGCTGCAATTTCGATGACCGCTATCCTATGGCGCGAGATCTCTCGCATGTTCGTTTTGAACACTGCCATACAAAGGGAAATTCAGTTGCTTATGAACTAGCTAGGACTGCTAGATTTTCACCCTCTAGCACTTGGTTTGATGATGCCCCTTGTGCATCACCTCTTTACTTGTAAATGATGCTATCTTGATCACAAATTAATAAAGGGTTGTTGAATTTCCGGAAAAAGGGATGACTCATGTACAAAAAACATAGACCAACTCACGTGAAATACTTTGTACTTCCGACGAACTTCTATAATAGATCTGAGTACTTCGCAAAAAAAACATGATTTTTTTATTTGAGACCCATTAACAAATTTCATAGACTAAATATACCTAAAGGGATATTATTCTATATAATATATTTATATCACATTGTGTTTTATTTGGCACATGACCACGGTCAATCATATTAATGGAAACATTTTATTTCATATGCATGAATATATTATTTTACGCACAAAAAGATTTCCCATAGATGATAAAATATATATGAAGGAAAAGGATTTTCCATATGGAAAATTAATTTGTTGAAATAGTTTCTAGAAGTTGTGCGTATTCGATACAGATATTATTTTTCCCATAGGTGGTAGAATAAATTATATTGAAACTAATTGAACATGCTTCTCGAGAACATCCCTATGGGTGAATTAGTTAAGTGATACTACCTCAGTGTCGAAATATAAGACATTTTGATAGGATATTCTGGCCTACCAAAACTTCTTATATTTTTTAACGGATGTAGTATTTTTTTAAAGAAGAATCTATGGTTTCTGTGTTGATTGTTGATGTTGTATTTTGGTACTTCTAAAACTTTATACCCCGCTCCCTTATGTAGGAGTTGTGTAGCGAACCGGAAGGATTTCAAAGTGAGAAATTGTGAAATCATGAAAATGATTCTTTTAAATGTAAATAGGTGCTTCACACTCCCCGGTCTTGGCTTCTAATCTGGCCAAGGATGCATGCTCATGTAGTCCGTTTGGGTTATGGTGCAATGTAGGATCGATAAGTATGTCGGGGAGGGGGGGGGGGTGAATAGACTACTAAAACAAAAGATGGATTCTTTTTCAAAATTCAAATTTCCATGGCAATTTCAGACTTTTCTACCAATCTATCAACCACGCTACACATGCAAGTCAACAATATTATAGGCAACATAATGTAAAGACATCCAAGTGAAAGTAAACAAGTACAATTAGAGATACGTAAACACGGGTTATCTCAATGAAGATATTTCCTATGTTTTGGATGTGCTATCTTACATCCACATTGATAGAGACTACCCATGAAGGGTCTAAGACCACAAAGATCTCAGTTGTGAGAATCCATGAAGGAGCGGTCCACGAAGGGGCAACCAATCTATTCTACCATGGCATACGTTGATATGTCTCCAATGTATCTATAATTTTTAACTATTCCATGCTATTATAGTATCAATCTTGGATGTTTTATATGTAATTATATATCATTTTTGGGACTAACCTATTAACTTAGTGCCCAGTGCCAGTTGCTGTTTTTTGCCTGTTTTTGGCTTTTCAGGAAATCAATATCAAAAAGAGTCCAAACAAAGAAAAAACTTTGGATTAATTTTTTCTTGACGAAGAGACCCTAGAAGGTTCGTGAGAAGGCCAGACGAGCCATGAGGGAGCGACAAGCTCGAGAGGTGGCCCCTCCCCCCCCCCCGGGGGGGGGGGGCAGGCTTGTGGGCCCCTCGTGGCACCTCCAACCCTAATTCCACCTCTATAAATTCTCAATATTCCCCTGACATCACAGAGCCACCAGAAATACTTTTTTTGCTGCCGCAATTTTCTGTTCCCACGAGATCCCATCTGGAGGACTTCTCCGGTACTCTGTCGGAGGTGGAATCGATCACGGAGAGGCTCTGCATCGATCTTGCTGCCCTTCTGATGATGCGTGAGAAGTTTACCACAGACCTACGGGTCCATATCTAGTAGCTAGATGGCTTCTTCTCTCTTTGATCTTCAATACAGTGTTCTCCTTGATGTTCTTGGAGATCTATTTGATGCAATGACTTTTTGCGGTGTGTTTGTTGGGATATGATGAATTGTGAGTTTATGATCAGATCTATCCATGAATATTATTTGAGGTTTCTCTGAACTCTTTTATGCATGATTGTTATAGCTTCATATTTCTCTCCGATCTATTGATTTGGTTTGGCCAACTAGATTAATTTATCTTGCAATGGGAGAGGTGCTTTGTAATGGGTTCCATCTTGCGGTGCTCAATCCTAGTGACAGAAAGGGACATGACACGTATTGTATCATTGCCATTAAGGATAAGATGGGGTTTATTCATACATGAGTTTACTTTGTCTACATCATGTCATCTTGCTTAAGGCGTTACTTCGTTCTTTATGAACTTAATACTCTAGATGCATGCTGGATAGTGGTTTGATGTGTGGAGTAATAGTAGTAGATGCAGAATCATTTCGGTCTACTTGTCTCGGACGTGAAGCCTATATACATGATCATTGCCTTGGATATCATCACAATCATTTGGTTTTCAATCAATTGCCCAATAGTAATTTCTATACCCACCGTACGCTATATTCAAGAGAGAAGCCTCTAGTGAAAACTATGACCCCCATGTCTACTTTTTATCATATATTAAATCCAAAAATACCTTGCTGCAATTTTTATTTCTTTATTTTATTTTGTATTTTTGTCCGACTATCTATCTATCACCATACAATTTAATCTTGCAAGTAACTGCTGAGGGATTGACAACCCCTTATTCGCGTTGGGTGCAAGGATTTGTTATCTTGTGTGTAGGTACTGCTAACGAGGTGTTGTGTGGTTCTCCTACTGGATTGATAACCTTGGCTCTTAACTGAGGGAAATACTTATTGCATTGCATCATCCTCTCCACTTCGAGGAAATCCCAACGCAACTCACAAGTAGCATACACCCATGAAGAACTAACCTCACTAGCGTAGGTCTTCATGAAGTAGGCAATCTAGAGGCCCTTCAAAGTTTTTTAGTTCTTCACAAACTTGAAGACTTTCAAGAACCTAGCTAATCTAGGAGGAGCACACCCTCCACAAGTAACAAGATAGAGGTTACTTGGTGATGAATCCCTTGCTTACTTCAAAAGATAATCTCATAAACCATCAGAACTCTCTCAAGATATGGCTTCTGGGTTGGAGAGGAAGGAGCGGAAAGCAAGAGGGGATTAGATTCAATGGATTGGCTTGATTTGCTGGAGTAGAAAGCCCATTGAAATCGTAACAAGGTGAAGTGGTGGGACATGTGTGGGTATAAGTAGGAGGTACCAGAATACGACTATTACCAACTTTATTACACAGCTCAGGAGCTTCGAAGTGAGCAATTCAGAAGCTCAAACATAAACAAAGGTAGCAACTTTCAGACGGCTTGGAATGTCCGACTAAAGATCACTCGAAGGTTCCCAGAGATACACTTGGGCAGTGGGACACTCTTTGTTGTCGCCTCAGAAATTCGGATTGGTTTGCTTCAAAAATTACGACATGGCAACACAAGGTTTGCGAGGTACTTCGATGATTCCAAATTGAGCATTTGGAAGCTCCAAATGGGAAGGTTTTTGTCACATCCCTAGCTTCTGGTGCTGCCTGGTGTTTGCATCATGTCTAAATTTCTGAAACTTGAACTGAGGAAATTTGGAAGCCTCAAAAACTTAAATAAAAGAAGGGCAAAAACCCTAAAATCTCATTCATTGTTCCAAAATGCTCTTCTTAGATGTTTAATATTTTTGGCAAGGGTTTTGATCCAAACCAAAAATAATGAACATTTTAAAAGGATTTATTTTTGGGACTTTGAATTTAAATCATTAGCTATTTGAATTTGAATTATATTCATATAACTAGAATATAATTTCAAATACCCCTGAAATATTTTATGAGCTTTTGGAAAAGTCCATCTAGCAAAATAAAAATATTCAGAGGAGCTTTTGGCATTGTTTGAATTATTTTAAATTCAAAACAGTGGCAAAAGATTAAATAAAAATAAAACAGAACAGAAAAATTAAAAAAGAGCAGAAGCCTACCTGTCGCTTACCTGCGCCTCACCTGTGCTGGCCCAGCCCACCCTGCCAGTCCACTTGGCGGCCCAGCCCACCAGGGGCACCGCCGTCTTCAACCTCTGCCTACTGGCAGAGGCGTGTCGACGCGCCGTGGCCGGGCCTCCACCTCCTGCTTCGCCGTGGCAGCCTCCCCGACATCCTCGCGACGCCACGGAGACACCCAGAGCCATCCCCTCGATCTCCCCACTCCCTCTGGACCGCTCCCCCCTCTTCTGGCTCCCTCTTCCCCTCTCTTCCCTGTGAGCCCCGAGAGCACGCCGTCGCCGTAGCCGTGGCCATAGGCCACCACCCGCCCAACCAGCACGGCGAAGAGCTCCACCACGACGCCGTGGAGCTACACACTGACGCATGCGACCACGGGAGCCCTGCAACGTCATCCCCGGCCTCATCTTCAACCTCCGGCCGCCGGCGAACTTTCGAGGATTCGCGAGCTTCAGCCCCTCCCCGGCCTCGCCGTTGCCTCCACCGGATCCGCTGTGAGCTACTCTTCCATTCCCCCTCCTCCTCGCGCTCGTCCCCGTACTCTAGCCGCCCTTTTCACCGGAGCCATTGCTCCTCGCCGCCGGCCATGGCGTGGCCGTGGCCACAGCCACCGCAGCTCGCTCCCGAGCCCACCAGCGTGATCACCGCAACCTTAGGAACCCAAAGCACCTAACCACTCGTCCTCCCGTGCACCGCAGCGCCGGTCCCGCGAACCCTCGAGCTCCGGCCGCCGCCTCGGGCTCCACTCCGGCGAACCCCGGCCACCCCCGCACCTCCCGTTGGTCCCCCTAGATGCGCACAGGCACGGGCTACCTCCTGGTGCCCTTGGCGCGTCGATCCGTCGTCTCTGGCGCAACTCCGGCGAGCCACCGCCGCGTCTGGTCATTGCCGGCGGCTAGACGCCGGTGGATTAGCCTCGGTTGACCAGGGATTTGACCCCCCTGGGTCACTGACGTGTGGGCCCGTCCCCTGCTAATTTTTGGTTAAGTTAATAACTAATTTTAATTAAGCCACTGACTCACTGACATGCGGGCCCCGCCCGGCTAACCAAGTTAGTTAGGGTTAATTTTAATTAGGTTAGTTAGTCCAGACACTGACACGCAGGGCCCACAGGTTAGTTTGACCTGGACGGCGCCCGTTGACCTGCTGAGGTCAGCATGAGGTCATGCTGACGCAACAATTCCTTTCTGGAATTTAAATAAATCTTAAATGATTTATTATTTTCAGAAAATGTCCAAAACTTCTAAAATTCATAGAAATTCAACCGTAACTCCAAATTAAATAATTTATATATGAAAAATGATCAGAAAAATCCAATCTATCCATCTGTATCATTTTCATGCATGTTAGAACAACTTATAGATGCTGTTTGGCACAAATCATATTAATGGCATTTAAATATCCACATATGGAGTTTGAGTTTGAATCTTGGATTCAAACCAACTTCATTTAATCTGGTTTTAGTTGCATTAGCTCAAACCACAGCATATTGCCATGTCACATTCATGCATCATATTGTGCATTGCATTGATTGTGTTTTTCTCAGTTGCCGGTGATTGTCCCCTCTCGATAGACGTGTACCGGCGATGTGATCGATGACACCGATGAAGAGCTATATTATCTTCAGAAGTGCCAGGCAAGCAAAACCCCCTTGTTCATTCCGATAAAATCCCACTCTCTCGCTCCTGCTCTCTTTTATTGCATTAGGACAACAACGATTCATCTGTTACTTGCTGCGGTAGCTGAACCCCTTTATCCTTTGCATGACCTGTCATTGCCACAGTAAATAGATGAAACCCACTAGCATGAGTAGGAGTTGTTTGAGCCCTGATGTGCCTACTCATTCATGATTGTTTGTCATGCCTGCTACTGCTTAGAGTTGAGTCAGGTCTGATTCATCGGGGATGAATCAGAGGCGTGTGAACATGTCCTACTGTGTGTGAGCTAAGTGTGTGAACACGATTTGGTAAAGGTAGCGGTGAGAGGCCATGTAGGAGTACATGGTGGGTTGTCTCATTGCAGCTGACCTCAGGAACTGAGTTCTGTGTTTGTGATCCATGAACAGTTACTACCACACATTGGGTTCCGGTAACTCGACCCCTCTCGACTTATTAATCAACATGATCTCTGTCCAGGAGTTGCAACTAGATTCTGGTGTTTGTAGGTAGTGTTAGTAGTCTACCAAGTGGCACCCGGTACAGGTGGGCTTGGGACAGACTAGGCACAGTGGCCCGGTGTACCAAGTAGCACCCGGTTGGTGGACTTGGGAACCCTGCACACATCGTTTGGGGCCGTGAGCGACACCCCGGCCGGATCTCCTTGCGGATGGAACCCGAATAGGCGATAAACCTGGACTAGAGACTTGTATGGTTAGTCAGGTCGTGGCCGACTCCCTCGCCCGGTTTCCGCTTGAAGGTTGCCGAGGTACATGACGTGTACAGGGCGGTAAGTGGCGAGAGCGTGTGTGAAGAAGTACACCCCTGCAGGGTTAACATCATCTATTCGAATAGCCGGATTCCTCGGATATGGAAACTTGGACCCCTTGTGCAGTTCATAGACAAGTGAAAGTGGATACTCTAAAATACGCAAGATAAGCGTGAGTGCTATGGATGGCGTTCTCGTAGGGAGACGGGAGCGGATCCATAGTGGTGTATTGATATGGTAAATATGTGGACTCGTGTGCGCCACCTCAAAAGAGTTACTTGCAGTCGTAGTTTAGGATAGCCACCGAGTCAAAGCTGGCTTGCTACAGTTAAACCCCACCATCCCCTTTGTTGATAATGATGCGTATGTAGATAGTTCTGATGTAAGTCTTGCTGGGTACATTTGTACTCACGTTTGCCTATTTTATGTTTTTGCAGAGAGACTTCAGTCTCGCTAGTAGTTCCGCTTGGACTTCGACGTTTAGCTTGTTACCTCAGCTACGATCTTGTGCCCTCGGCAGGATCTGGTAGATAGTCAGGCTTCTCAGTATTTTTCATTTATAACTGTCTGTACTCAGACATGTTAAGCTTCCGCTTGTGCTTTGACTTGTATGCTCTGATTGTTGGGTCCTGAGACCCATGTTTGTAATATCTCGCTCCTCGGAGCCTATTGAATAAACTACTTGAGTCGTAGAGTCACTTTGTGATGCCATGTTGTATTGCACATATCGAGCATATTGTGTGTATGTTATTGAAATGCTTGGTATGTGTGGGATCTGACTATCTAGTTGTTTATCTTTAGTAGCCTCTCTTACCGGGAAATGTCACGCGATGAATACCGGAGTCCTGCTAGCCCAGTGCTACAGCCTGGATTCACTCGCTAATGACCGACACGTTCGATGCTGGGTCATGGATGCCTGTCCCTGTAAGTTTGCGCCACTTTGGGTTTACGACTAGCCATGTCAGCCCGGGCTCCTTATCATATGGATGCTAGCGACACTGTCATATACGTGTGCCAAAAGGCGCAAACGGTCCCGGGTAAAGGTAAGGCGACACCCGTGGGAACACCGTGCGTGAGGCCGCAATGTGATATGAGGTGTTACATGCTAGATCGATGTGGCATTGAGTCGGGGTCCTGACAGCTTTGGTATCAGAGCTTGACTGCCTGTAGGATTACCAAGCCAAACTGGTCGAAGTTGTGTCTAGAAATGCTTTAGTTATGTAAGGGAATTGATTGTGGGATGGGAACGTAAGGCTCTTTTTACTCCTTATATCTCATGCCTTCTGATCTGAGTCATCTTATCTTTCCTGCGGGGTTAAGGAACTAGGCTTTCCCATCTTTCTATCAGGATCACGCGTTACTAATCCGTAGACCTATAGAACTATTGGACTTAAGCCTCAGTCCAGTTCCTACTACTTCTGTATGTTAATTGTTGATCTTGAAACCTTGATATTGTGCTTCTGAGTGGTTATGCCACCATTTTTGTGAATGTCTCAAATATTTTCTGAGCATTTACAGCCGTTATGCTGTCCGAGTCATCCCAGGTTTCTAAAATAGTCGGATGCATTTGCAAATTCCTTCCTCCCGTTTCGATGTTCCTTTGGGCCAGATTAACCACACTAATCGGTGAGTTGAGGTATTTTATTGCCTTGACATATATGTTGGAGCCGGTATTATGACCCTAGGTGTCTTAGGGGATCATCTAGTAATTTAGCCATGATTTGTGTCCCAGTGTGATGATTCTGGCCTTTATCCTCGAAAGCATCCCGTGATGCCACCTAGTTAGTAGGCATTCTACTCCTTGGGTTTTTGAACCCGAGATTCACTCTACTTACTTCATGTTGATAGTGTTTGCTAGTTCCTTTGGGATATTAGTAACCTTTGCGATAGTCCTTGAAGTCCGTGGTATCTTCTTCTTCCAAATACCATGAACTACTTATGGCAGAAGTTCCTCGTTGAACTGAAATATCACAACAGGATTATTCTTGACGAGTTCTCCATTATATATTGTGACTCTCCCAGTTCCACCTTTCTGCATGGGTTATCCGGAAGAAATATGTTGAATTCGTTCGACATGCTAGTCCATGCATCCACAACTTGGAAAATCATATGTTCCTTTGAGTTGTCCCTCTTTAGTTGTTTTCTGGCCCTCGTCTATCAATTGATAGTCAAGAGTATGCGTGCAATCGTTCATCGATACCTATTACTCTTATGGTCCATCAAGCCATTCTATTCCAGAATGACCAGGAGAAATGAACTCCAGTACCTCATCCATATCTAGGATTGGGTCAAGGTAGTCATGCTCCGCAGATCAAAATGCCAGCCCAGCTTTTGATTCTGTTCTACCCTGAAGTATTACCGTCTTTATGTCAGGATTTTCATGAGGATTGCACCGGCTCTTGTGAATTCTTGATGTAGTGATACTTCTCGCCATCATTATTCATCCCTCGGTTCCGTGTTGTCGCAACCGGAATGCCGACAAGTGAATCGTGATGTGTGAAATCAATACTGCTAGCAACTCTGTTGCTTGGTAGTTAAATGGACGATAATTTCATTCTTAGCGTGTTGGTTCTTGAATCACCATTCTAAGATAAATTGTGCTACCTAGTCCCTATTTCCTGGTGCACTCTTTGATTGATGAGTTAGGATTTTGTCAAATCCTCGCTCATTTGATCATATCATCTTGCCTTGAAAAGAAAGATTGCTCTCGAGCTTAATAACATACCGGTGGTTCGTGATTTTCCGAATATCTTCTCGGAAGTATTACCAGGTTGTCACCTGACCGCTATGTTGAGCTCGTGATCAAGTTGGTTTCTTGTAAACCACCCCCTTTCCCAAAAATCGGTGTTAGATATCCCTGAGCTAGTTGGATAAGCTAAACAACAACTTGGAGAGTTGGAAGATAAAAGCTTGTCCGACTTAGTTCATGTTAAGGGACATCTTTTTGTGTGTGTGTTGGTGTGTTTTCAAGAAAGATGATATCTTCATCGATTGGTCCCTGTGATCAGTTGCTGGACCAATTGTCTTATCAATCCTTTGATATGAGTGTGGGCTATCGTCAATCAAATCAGTACCAACGATGTTCGTAATGTTGTCTTACTCGTGGTTGATCCCTCGAGCATATACCATTACATCTTTTGGTCTGACCAATACTATCACCGTGTTCACATGATGGTGGAAGTCCAGTGATATGGAAATTTGATGAGTTGTTGTTGAGCCCATCAGCAGCATTTTGTCTCCCCCATGATTCATGTTGAACATCAACCTAGTGTTGGAAACTTGTGTAAGCATTTTCTTCATGCCCCGCTCGTGAAGCATATGTTTGGATGAAAGAAGTGACTTCCTTTGATTCACGTGCATTTGATGTAAGTTGCCGCCGTGAATTCGAGAAAGCATGTTTTTACCTCCTCTGGAACCATCCCAAGTCAGTCATGCACGTGCGAAGAATTCTGTGGTCTGTTAGACTGATCATCTTCATTCCATATGTATTCCGTAGCACCCCAAGCCACTAATTGATTTGTTCAAGGAGAAGGAGTATCTTCATAAGAGCTAATCCGGACTTATGAAAGAACTTCGATATCCTCGATGATGGGTCCCAACCTGAACTCGGTAGTGTTTTATTGTAAGACTACCATGTGATCATGTTTGCCTGGAACAGCGTGTTCACACGTGCGTAGCAGAACCAGCTCATGCTTTGGAGCTTGCTATCGTAGTTCATTTCCCGAGAATCTCGCAACGTTATCTCGTCGATTTGTGTTGCAAACTTTCATTTTTCTTCCTAGACTCGATGAGTCTGGAATATCCTGACACCAACCAGATCTGAATCTCAGGCAGATATGATGGTTGGAGCATTTCCCAAGAACTATAATATTGGTCCCTCGATAATTGGTAAAGTGGATGTCGTGGCCAACACACCCAGCCGGAAGACCTATTATTGTAGTATCTTGTTTGAGGAAGTTGGCCACCTCCCCATAAGGATTCCGTAGGATTTACCTCCGTAACTGTTCCTTATGGATTCTATTGCTCCCGAAGTCCGACCTTTACTTGATGTTCTAGTTATCAAACCATATCTATGAATGGGATACACTAGCACCTCAAGGAGAACATTAGAAGCGGAGTGCTAAATGTCTCTCGGTCGATCATCCAGATTTTGCTTCCTTGGCCTCGCTAAGGTGAAATCCGAGAAAGTGTTATCTTCCTTTGCGTCTGTATCATCCATCATTAGCCATCATGGTAGTATGTTGTGTTGCCAGGATCCCTGACACGGATATTGGTAAAATCTTGATGATTATGGAAATGCTCAAGTTCTTGAGAGCACGCACAAGCGCTACATGTTATCATCGGCACTAACTGGGATTCCTCTCAGTTTCCTCGGCAATGCTATGACCTTTTCAAACAGTGAATCCACTCTCTATTGTTGGGTTCTTCCCCAGTTACCAGAATCATTCCCAGCATTTGCATTTTGTTCCCAGCTTGCACCACCAATGTGCCATTCTACCATGGGTCTCTTCCATTTCCGGTGGTAAGCAAATTCATCCATTACGTTGTCTTCAACAAGGTAATCCACATCATCCAAGTTCGAGTATGCCATTCTACCGAACCCCTCTAAATGATCGATTATGATTTGCCTTAAGCTGGTATAAAGGGTTTCAATGATCCTTGAATCAAAGGTAATTCTTTTTGCCACTTAAGGGGATATTTCTACGAGTCACCTTCCCTAAGGTGCATCGTTATGGTATCATGGCAATTCAACTCCTCGCTACGTTGACAACCGATCACCACATTCTTAAGTCTGGAATTGTTGTCTACCTAGTGAACCTTTGTCATCTGCTCCACTCCATTCCTATGGATGTGTGCTTCGTCTCTCAGCTCGAGAGATGTTGCTATGTCTCATACCGTGGATTAATCCGGAGTTGTTCGACCTTCGGGAAGAACAATTCTTTTAGGGTCTTTCCTTTCCTCTCGTTGTCATGATAGTTGGAGTTCTCAAGGCAAGACTTCGAGACAATGATGGTCAACGAATCAACGTTCAATTGAAGTGCAACCTGGATCGTGAAGATTGTGCTAGTTTGCGTTCCCCCTTCATCTTACCCTACGCTTGAATCTCGAGACGAGATTCTTGTTTAGTGGGGGTGAGTTGTCACATCCGTAGCTTCTGGTGCTGCCTGGTGTTTGCATCATGTCTAAATTTCTGAAACTTGAACTGAGGAAATTTGGAAGCCTCAAAAACTTAAATAAAAGAAGGGCAAAAACCCTAAAATCTCATTCATTGTTCCAAATGCTCTTCTTAGATGTTTAATATTTTTGGCAAGGGTTTTGATCCAAACCAAAAATAATGAACATTCTAAAGGATTTATTTTTGGGACTTTGAATTTAAATCATTAGCTATTTGAATTTGAATTATATTCATATAACTAGAATATAATTTCAAATACCCCTGAAATATTTTATGAGCTTTTGGAAAAGTCCATCTAGCAAAATAAAAATATTCAGAGGAGCTTTTGGCATTGTTTGAATTATTTTAAATTCAAAACAGTGGCAAAAGATTAAATAAAAATAAAACAGAACGGAAAAATTAAAAAAGAGCAGAAGCCTACTTGTCGCTTACCTGCGCCTCACCTGTGCTGGCCCAGCCCACCCTGCCAGTCCACTTGGCGGCCCAGCCCACCAGGGGCACCGCCGTCTTCAACCTCTGCCTACTGGCAGAGGCGTGTCGACGCGCCGTGGCCGGGCCTCCACCTCCTGGTTCGCCGTGGCAGCCTCCCCGACATCCTCGCGACGCCACGGAGACACCCAGAGCCATCCCCTCGATCTCCCCACTCCCTCTGGACCGCTTCCCCCCTCCTCTGGCTCCCTCTTCGCCTCTCTTCCCTGTGAGCCCCGAGAGCACACCGTCGCCGTAGCCGTGGCCATAGGCCACCACCCGCCCAACCAGCACGGCGAAGAGCTGCACCACGACGCCGTGGAGCTACACACTGACGCATGCGACCACGGGAGCCCTGCAACGTCATCCCCGGCCTCATCTTCAACCTCCGGCCGCCGGCGAACTTTCGAGGATTCGCGAGCTTCAGCCCCTCCCCGGCCTCGCCGTTGCCTCCACCGGATCCGCTGTGAGCTACTCTTCCATTCCCCCTCCTCCTCGCGCTCGTCCCCGTACTCTAGCCGCCCTTTTCACCGGAGCCATTGCTCCTCGCCGCCGGCCATGGCGTGGCCGTGGCCACAGCCACCGCAGCTCGCTCCCGAGCCCACCAGCGTGATCACCGCAACCTTAGGAACCCAAAGCACCTAACCACTCGTCCTCCCGTGCACCGCAGCGCCGGTCCCGCGAACCCCCGAGCTCCGGCCGCCGCCTCGGGCTCCACTCCGGCGAACCCCGGCCACCCCCGCACCTCCCGTTGGTCCCCCTAGATGCGCACGGGCACGGGCTACCTCCTGGTGCCCTTGGCGCGTCGATCCGTCGTCTGTGGCGCAACTCCGGCGAGCCACCGCCGCGTCTTGTCGTTGCCGGCGGCTAGACGCCGGTGGATTAGCCCCGGTTGACCAGGGATTTGACCCCCCCTGGGTCACTGACGTGTGGGCCCGTCCCCTGCTAATTTTTGGTTAAGTTAATAACTAATTTTAATTAAGCCACTGACTCACTGACATGCGGGCCCCGCCCGGCTAACCAAGTTAGTTAGGGTTAATTTTAATTAGGTTAGTTAGTCCAGACACTGACACGCAGGGCCCACAGGTCAGCTTGACCTGGACGGCGCCCGTTGACCTGCTGAGGTCAGCATGAGGTCATGCTGACGCAACAATTCCTTTCTGGAATTTAAATAAATCTTAAATGATTTATTATTTTCAGAAAATGTCCAAAACTTCTAAAATCCAATCTATCCATCTGTATCATTTTCATGCATGTTAGAACAACTTATAGATGCTGTTTGGCACAAATCATATTAATGGCATTTAAATATCCACATATGGAGTTTGAGTTTGAATCTTGGATTCAAACCAACTTCATTTAATCTGGTTTTAGTTGCATTAGCTCAAACCACAGCATATTGCCATGTCACATTCATGCATCATATTGTGCATTGCATTGATTGTGTTTTTCTGAGTTGCCGGTGATTGTCCCCTCTCGATAGACGTGTACCAGCGATGTGATCGATGACACCGATGAAGAGCTATATTATCTTCAGAAGTGCCAGGCAAGCAAAACCCCCCTTGTTCATTCCGATAAAATCCCACTCTCTCGCTCCTGCTCTCTTTTACTGCATTAGGACAACAATGATTCATCTGTTACTTGCTGCGGTAGCTGAACCCCTTTATCCTTTGCATGACCTGTCATTGCCACAGTAAATAGATGAAACCCACTAGCATGAGTAGGAGTTGTTTGAGCCCTGATGTGCCTACTCATTCATGATTGTTTGTCATGCCTGCTACTGCTTAGAGTTGAGTCAGGTCTGATTCATCGGGGATGAATCAGAGGCGTGTGAACATGTCCTACTGTGTGTGAGCTAAGTGTGTGAACACGATTTGGTAAAGGTAGCGGTGAGAGGCCATGTAGGAGTACATGGTGGGTTGTCTCATTGCAGCCGTCCTCAGGAACTGAGTTCTGTGTTTGTGATCCATGAACAGTTACTACCACACATTGGGTTCCGGTAACTCGACCCCTCTCGACTTATTAATCAACATGATCTCTGTCCAGGAGTTGCAACTAGTTTCTGGTGTTTGTAGGTAGTGTTAGTAGTCTACCAAGTGGCACCCGGTACAGGTGGGCTTGGGACAGACTAGGCACAGTGGCCCGGTGTACCAAGTAGCACCCGGTTGGTGGGCTTGGGAACCCTGCTCACATCGTTTGGGGCCGTGAGCGACACCCCGGCCGGATCTCCTTGCGGATGGAACCCGAATAGGCGATAAACCTGGACTAGAGACTTGTATGGTTAGTCAGGTCGTGGCCGACTCCCTCGCCCGGTTTCCGCTTGAAGGTTGCCGAGGTACATGACGTGTACAGGGCGGTAAGTGGCGAGAGCGTGTGTGAAGAAGTACACCCCTGCAGGGTTAACATCATCTATTCGAATAGCCGGATTCCTCGGATATGGAAACTTGGACCCCTTGTATAGTTCATAGACAAGTGAAAGTGGATACTCTAAAATACGCAAGATAAGCGTGAGTGCTATGGATGGCGTTCTCGTAGGGAGACGGGAGCGGATCCATAGTGGTGTATTGATATGGTGAATATGTGGACTCGTGTGCGCCACCTCAAAAGAGTTACTTGCAGTCGTAGTTCAGGATAGCCACCGAGTCAAAGCTGGCTTGCTGCAGTTAAACCCCACCATCCCCTTTGTTGATAATGATGCATATGTAGATAGTTCTGATGTAAGTCTTGCTGGGTACATTTGTACTCACGTTTGCCTATTTTATGTTTTTGCAGAGAGACTTCAGTCTCGCTAGTAGTTCCGCTTGGACTTCGATGTTTAGCTTGTTACCTCAGCTACGATCTTGTGCCCTCGGCAGGATCTGGTAGATAGTCAGGCTTCTCAGTCTTTTTCATTTATAACTGTCTGTACTCAGACATGTTAAGCTTCCGCTTGTGCTTTGACTTGTATGCTCTGATTGTTGGGTCCTGAGACCCATGTTTGTAATATCTCGCTCCTCGGAGCCTATTGAATAAACTACTTGAGTCGTAGAGTCACTTTGTGATGCCATGTTGTATTGCACATATCGAGCATATTGTGTGTATGTTATTGAAATGCTTGGTATGTGTGGGATCTGACTATCTAGTTGTTTATCTTTAGTAGCCTCTCTTACCGGGAAATGTCTCCTAGTGTTTACACCGAGCCATGGTAGCTTGCTACTGCTCCGGAACACTTAGGCTGGCCGACATGTGTCCTTCTTCGTTCCTGTGTCTGTCCCTTCGGGGAAATGTCACGCGATGAATACCGGAGTCCTGCTAGCCCAGTGCTACAGCCTGGATTCACTCGCTAATGACCGACACGTTCGATGCTGGGTCATGGATGCCTGTCCCTGTAAGTTTGCGCCACTTTGGGTTTACGACTAGCCATGTCAGCCCGGGCTCCTTATCATATGGATGCTAGCGACACTGTCATATACGTGTGCCAAAAGGCGCAAACGGTCCCGGGCAAAGGTAAGGCGACACCCGTGGGAATACCGTGCGTGAGGCCGCAAAGTGATATGAGGTGTTACATGCTAGATCGATGTGGCATTGAGTCGGGGTCCTGACAGCGTTGGTATCAGAGCTTGACTGCCTGTAGGATTACCAAGCCAAACTGGTCGAAGTTGTGTCTAGAAATGCTTTAGTTATGTAAGGGAATTGATTGTGGGATGGAACGTAAGGCTCTTTTTACTCCTTATACCTCATGCCTTCTGATCTGAGTCATCTTATCTTTCCTGCGGGGTTAAGGAACTAGGCTTTCTCATCTTTCTATCAGGATCACGTGTTACTAATCCGTAGACTTATAGAATTGTTGGACTTAAGCCTCAGTCCAGTTCCTACTACTTCTGTATGTTAATTGTTGATCTTGAAACCTTGATATTGTGCTTCTGAGTGGTTATGCCACCATTTTTGTGAATGTCTCAAATATTTTCTGAGCATTTACAGCCGTTATGCTGTCCGAGTCATCCCAGGTTTCTAAAATAGTCGGATGCATTTGCAAATTCCTTCCTCCCGTTTCGATGTTCCTTTGGGCCAGATTAACCACACTAATCGGTGAGTTGAGGTACTTTATTGCCTTGACATATATGTTGGAGCTGGTATTATGACCCTAGGTGTCTTAGGGGATCATCTAGTAATTTAGCCATGATTTGTGTCCCAGTGTGATGATTCTGGCCTTTATTCTCGAAAGCATCCCGTGATGCCACCTAGTTAGTAGGCATTCTACTCCTTGGGTTTTGAACCCGAGATTCACTCTACTTACTTCATGTTGATAGTGTTTGCTAGTTCCTTTGGGATATTAGTAACCTTTGCGATAGTCCTTGAAGTCCGTGGTATCTTCTTCTTCCAAATACCATGAACTACTTATGGCAGAAGTTCCTCGTTGAACTGAAATATCACAACAGGATTATTCTTGACGAGTTCTCCATTATATATTGTGACTCTCCCAGTTCCACCTTTCTGCATGGGTTATCCGGAAGAAATATGTTGAATTCGTTCGACATGCTAGTCCATGCATCCACAACTTGGAAAATCATATGTTCCTTTGAGTTGTCCCTCTTTAGTTGTTTTCTGGCCCTCGTCTATCAATTGATAGTCAAGAGTATGCGTGCAATCGTTCATCGATACCTATTACTCTTGTGGTCCATCAAGCCATTCTATTCCAGAATGACCAGGAGAAATGAACTCCAGTACCTCATCCATATCTAGGATTGGGTCAAGGTAGTCATGCTCCGCAGATCAAAATGCCAGCCCAGCTTTTGATTCTGTTCTACCCTGAAGTATTATCGTCTTTATGTCAGGATTTTCATGAGGATTGCACCGGCTCTTGTGAATTCTTGATGTAGTGATACTTCTCGCCATCATTATTCATCCCTCGGTTCCGTGTTGTCGCAACCGGAATGCCGACAAGTGAATCGTGATGTGTGAAATCAATACTGCTAGCAACTCTGTTGCTTGGTAGTTAAATGGACGATAATTTCATTCTTAGCGTGTTGGTTCTTGAATCACCATTCTAAGATAAATTGTGCTACCTAGTCCCTATTTCCTGGTGCACTCTTTGATTGATGAGTTAGGATTTTGTCAAATCCTCGCTCATTTGATCATATCATCTTGCCTTGAAAAGAAAGGTTGCTCTCGAGCTTAATAACATACCGGTGGTTCGTGATTTTCCGAATATCTTCTCGGAAGTATTACCAGGTTGTCACCTGACCGCTATGTTGAGCTCGTGATCAAGTTGGTTTCTTGTAAACCACCCCCTTTCCCAAAAATCGGTGTTAGATATCCCTGAGCTAGTTGGATAAGCTAAACAACAACTTGGAGAGTTGGAAGATAAAAGCTTGTCCGACTTAGTTCATGTTAAGGGACATCTTTTTGTGTGTGTGTGTTGGTGTGTTTTCAAGAAAGATGATATCTTCATCGATTGGTCCCTGTGATCAGTTGCTGGACCTATTGTCTTATCAATCCTTTGATTTGAGTGTGGGCTATCATCAATCAAATCAGTACCAACGATGTTCGTAATGTTGTCTTACTCGTGGTTGATCCCTCGAGCATATACCATTACATCTTTTGGTCTGAACAATACTATCACCGTGTTCACATGATGGTGGAAGTCCAGTGATATGGAAATTCGATGAGTTGTTGTTGAGCCCATCAGCAGCATTTTGTCTCCCCCATGATTCATGTTGAACATCAACCTAGTGTTGGAAACTTGTGTAAGCATTTTCTTCATGCCCCGCTCGTGAAGCATATGTTTGGATGAAAGAAGTGACTTCCTTTGATTCACGTGCATTTGATGTAAGTTGCCGCCGTGAATTCGAGAAAGCATGTTTTTACCTCCTTTGGAACCATCACAAGTCAGTCATGCATGTGCGAAGAATTCTGTGGTCTGTTAGACTGATCATCTTCATTCCATATGTATTCCGTAGCACCCCAAGCCACTAATTGATTTGTTCAAGGAGAAGGAGTATCTTCATAAGAGCTAATCCGGACTTATGAAAGAACTTCGATATCCTCGATGATGGGTCCCAACCTGAACTCGGTAGTGTTTTATTGTAAGACTACCATGTGATCATGTTTGCCTGGAACAGCGTGTTCACACGTGCGTAGCAGAACCAGCTCATGCTTTGGAGCTTGCTATCGTAGTTCATTTCCCGAGAATCTCGCAACGTTATCTCGTCGATTTGTGTTGCAAACTTTCATTTTTCTTCCTAGACTCGATGAGTCTGGAATATCCTGACACCAACCAGATCTGAATCTCAGGCAGATATGATGGTTGGAACATTTCCCAAGAACTATAATATTGGTCCCTCGATAACTGGTAAAGTGGATGTCGTGGCCAACACACCCAGCCGAAAGACCTATTATTGTAGTATCTTGTTTGAGGAAGTTGGCCACCTCCCCATAAGGATTTCGTAGGATTTACCTCCGTAACTGTTCCTTATGGATTCTATTGCTCCCGAAGTCCGACCTTTACTTGATGTTCTAGTTATCAAACCATATCTATGAATGGGATACACTAGCACCTCAAGGAGAACATTAGAAGCGGAGTGCTAAATGTCTCTCGGTCGATCATCCAGATTTTGCTTCCTTGGCCTCGCTAAGGTGAAATCTGAGAAAGTGTTATCTTCCTTTGCGTCTGTATCATCCATCATTAGCCATCATGGTAGTATGTTGTGTTGCCAGGATCCCTGACACGGATATTGGTAAAATCTTGATGATTATGGAAATGCTCAAGTTCTTGAGAGCACGCACAAGCGCTACGTGTTATCATCGGCACTAACTGGGATTCCTCTCAGTTTCCTCGGCAATGCTATGACCTTTTCAAACAGTGAATCCACTCTCTATTGTTGGGTTCTTCCCCAGTTACCAGAATCATTCCCAGCATTTGCATTTTGTTCCCAGCTTGCACCACCAATGTGCCATTCTACCATGGGTCTCTTCCATTTCCGGTGGTAAGCAAATTCATCCATTACGTTGTCTTCAACAAGGTAATCCACATCATCCAAGTTCGAGTATGCCATTCTACCGAACCCCTCTAAATGATCGATTATGATTTGCCTTAAGCTGGTATAAAGGGTTTCAATGATCCTTGAATCAAAGGTAATTCTTTTTGCCACTTAAGGGGATATTTCTACGAGTCACCTTCCCTAAGGTGCATCGTTATGGTATCATGGCAATTCAACTCCTCGCTACATTGACAACCGATCACCACATTCTTAAGTCTGGAATTGTTGTCTACCTAGTGAACCTTTGTCATCTGCTCCACTCCATTCCTATGGATGTGTGCTTCGTCTCTCAGCTCGAGAGATGTTGCTATGTCTCATACCGTGGATTAATCCGGAGTTGTTCGACCTTCGGGAAGAACAATTCTTTTAGGGTCTTTCCTTTCCTCTCGTCGTCATGATAGTTGGAGTTCTCAAGGCAAGACTTCGAGACAATGATGGTGAACGAATCAACGTTCAATCGAAGTGCAACCTGGATCGTGAAGATTGTGCTAGTTTGCGTTCCCCCTTCATCTTACCCTACGCTTGAATCTCGAGACGAGATTCTTGTTTAGTGGGGGTGAGTTGTCACATCCCTAGCTTCTGGTGCTGCCTGGTGTTTGCATCATGTCTAAATTTTTGAAACTTGAACTGAGGAAATTTGGAAGCCTCAAAAACTTAAATAAAAGAAGGGCAAAAACCCTAAAATCTCATTCATTGTTCCAAAATGCTCTTCTTAGATGTTTAATATTTTTGGCAAGGGTTTTGATCCAAACCAAAAATAATGAACATTTTAAAAGGATTTATTTTTGGGACTTTGAATTTAAATCATTAGCTATTTGAATTTGAATTATATTCATATAACTAGAATATAATTTCAAATACCCCTGAAATATTTTATGAGCTTTTGGAAAAGTCCATCTAGCAAAATAAAAATATTCAGAGGAGCTTTTGGCATTGTTTGAATTATTTTAAATTCAAAACAGTGGCAAAAGATTAAATAAAAATAAAATAGAACAGAAAAATTAAAAAAGAGTAGAAGCCTACCTGTCGCTTACCTGCGCCTCACCTGTGCTGGCCCAGCCCACCCTGCCAGTCCACTTGGCGGCCCAGCCCACCAGGGGCACCGCCGTCTTCAACCTCTGCCTACTGGCAGAGGCGTGTCGACGCGCCGTGGCCGGGCCTCCACCTCCTACTTCACCGTGGCAGCCTCCCCGACATCCTCGTGACGCCACGGAGACACCCAGAGCCATCCCCTCGATCTCCCCACTCCCTCTGGACCGCTCCCCCCCTCCTCTGGCTCCCTCTTCCCCTCTCTTCCCTGTGAGCCCCGAGAGCACGCCGTGGCCGTAGCCGTGGCCATAGGCCATCACCCGCCCAACCAGCACGGCGAAGAGCTCCACCACGACGCCGTGGAGCTACACACTGACGCATGCGACCACGGGAGCCCTGCAATGTCATCCCCGGCCTCATCTTCAACCTCCGGCCGCCGGCAAACTTTCGAGGATTCGCGAGCTTCAGCCCCTCCCCGGCCTCGCCGTTGCCTCCACCGGATCCGCTGTGAGCTACTCTTCCATTCCCCCTCCTCCTCGCGCTCGTCCCCGTACTCTAGCCGCCCTTTTCACCGGAGCCGATTGCTCCTCGCCGCCGGCCATGGCGTGGCCATGGCCACAGCCACCGCAGCACGCTCCCGAGCCCACCAGCGTGATCACCGCAACCTTAGGAACCCAAAGCACCTAACCACTCGTCCTCCCGTGCACCGCAGCGCCGGTCCCGCGAACCCCCGAGCTCCGGCCGCCGCCTCGGGCTCCACTTCGGCGAACCCCGGCCACCCCCGCACCTCCCGTTGGTCCCCCTAGATGCGCACGGGCACGGGCTACCTCCTGGTGCCCTTGGCGCGTCGATCCGTCGTCTCTGGCGCAACTCCGGCGAGCCACCGCCGCGTCTGGTCGTTGCCGGCGGCTAGACGCCGGTGGATTAGCCCCGGTTGACCAGGGATTTGACCCCCCTGGGTCACTGACGTGTGGGCCCGTCCCCTGCTAATTTTTGGTTAAGTTAATAACTAATTTTAATTAAGCCACTGACTCACTGACATGCGGGCCCCGCCCGGCTAACCAAGTTAGTTAGGGTTAATTTTAATTAGGTTAGTTAGTCCAGACACTGACACGCAGGGCCCACAGGTCAGTTTGACCTGGACGGCGCCCGTTGACCTGCTGAGGTCAGCATGAGGTCATGCTGACGCAACAATTCCTTTCTGGAATTTAAATAAATCTTAAATGATTTATTATTTTCAGAAAATGTCCAAAACTTCTAAAATTCATAGAAATTCAACCGTAACTCCAAATTAAATAATTTATATATGAAAAATGATCAGAAAAATCCAATCTATCCATATGTATCATTTTCATGCATGTTAGAACAACTTATAGATGCTGTTTGGCACAAATCATATTAATGGCATTTAAATATCCACATATGGAGTTTGAGTTTGAATCTTGGATTCAAACCAACTTCATTTAATCTGGTTTTAGTTGCATTAGCTCAAACCACAGCATATTGCCATGTCACATTCATGCATCATATTGTGCATTGCATTGATTGTGTTTTTCTTAGTTGCCGGTGATTGTCCCCTCTCGATAGACGTGTACCGGCGGTGTGATCGATGACACTGATGAAGAGCTATATTATCTTCAGAAGTGCCAGGCAAGCAAAACCCCCCTTGTTCATTTCGATAAAATCCCACTCTCTCGCTCCTGCTCTCTTTTACTGCATTAGGACAACAACGATTCATCTGTTACTTGCTGCGGTAGCTGAACCCTTTTATCCTTTGCATGACCTATCATTGCCACAGTAAATAGATGAAACCCACTAGCATGAGTAGGAGTTGTTTGAGCCCTGATGTGCCTACTCATTCATGATTGTTTGTCATGCCTGCTACTGCTTAGAGTTGAGTCAGGTCTGATTCATCGGGGATGAATCAGAGGCGTGTGAACATGTCCTACTGTGTGTGAGCTAAGTGTGTGAACACGATTTGGTAAAGGTAGCGGTGAGAGGCCATGTAGGAGTACATGGTGGGTTGTCTCATTGCAGCCGACCTCAGGAACTGAGTTCTGTGTTTGTGATCCATGAACAGTTACTACCACACATTGGGTTCCGGTAACTCGACCCCTCTCGACTTATTAATCAACATGATCTCTGTCCAGGAGTTGCAACTAGTTTCTGGTGTTTGTAGGTAGTGTTAGTAGTCTACCAAGTGGCACCCGGTACAGGTGGGCTTGGGACAGACTAGGCACAGTGGCACGGTGTACCAAGTGGCACCCGGATGGTGGGCTTGGGAACCCTGCTCACATCGTTTGGGGCCGTGAGCGACACCCCGGCCGGATCTCCTTGCGGATGGAACCCGAATAGGCGATAAACCTGGACTAGAGACTTGTTGGTTAGTCAGGTCGTGGCCGACTCCCTCGCCCGGCTTCCGCTTGAAGGTTGCCGAGGTACATGACGTGTACAGGGCGGTAAGTGGCGAGAGCGTGTGTGAAGAAGTACACCCCTGCAGGGTTAACATCATCTATTCGAATAGCCGGATTCCTCGGATATGGAAACTTGGACCCCTTGTGCAGTTCATAGACAAGTGAAAGTGGATACTCTAAAATACGCAAGATAAGCGTGAGTGCTATGGATGGCGTTCTCGTAGGGAGACGAGAGCGGATCCATAGTGGTGTATTGATATGGTGAATATGTGGACTCGTGTGCGCCACCTCAAAAGAGTTACTTGCAGTCGTAGTTCAGGATAGCCACCGAGTCAAAGCTGGCTTGCTGCAGTTAAACCCCACCATCCCCTTTGTTGATAATGATGCATATGTAGATAGTTCTGATGTAAGTCTTGCTGGGTACATTTGTACTCACGTTGCCTATTTTATGTTTTTGCAGAGAGACTTCAGTCTCGCTAGTAGTTCCGCTTGGACTTCGACGTTTAGCTTGTTACCTCAGCTACGATCTTGTGCCCTCGGCAGGATCTGGTAGATAGTCAGGCTTCTCAGCCTTTTTCATTTATAGATGTCTGTACTCAGACATGTTAAGCTTCCGCTTGTGCTTTGACTTGTATGCTCTGATGTTGGGTCATGAGACCCATGTTTGTAATATCTCGCTCCTCGGAGCCTATTGAATAAACTACTTGAGTCGTAGAGTCATTTTGTGATGCCATGTTGTATTGCACATATCGAGCATATTGTGTGTATGTTATTGAAATGCTTGGTATGTGTGGGATCTGACTATCTAGTTGTTTATCCTTTAGTAGCCTCTCTTACCGGGAAATGTCTCCTAGTGTTTCCACCGAGCCATGGTAGCTTGCTACTGCTCCGGAACACTTAGGCTGGCCGACATGTGTCCTTCTTCGTTCCTGTGTCTGTCCCTTCGGGGAAATGTCACGCGATGAATACCGGAGTCCTGCTAGCCCAGTGCTACAGCCTGGATTCACTCGCTGATGACCGACACGTTCGATGCTGGGTCATGGATGCCTGTCCCTGTAAGTTTGCGCCACTTTGGGTTTACGACTAGCCATGTCAGCCCGGGCTCCTTATCATATGGATGCTAGCGACACTGTCATATACGTGTGCCAAAAGGCGCAAATGGTCCCGGGTAAAGGTAAGGCGACACCCGTGGGAATACCGTGCGTGAGGCCGCAAAGTGATATGAGGTGTTACATGCTAGATCGATGTGGCATTGAGTCAGGGTCCTGACAGTTTTTTGCAATTGCTATATTTGGTGAATGGTTCGGCGATTCCGACTGGAATAGCTCGAAATCTCCGAAGTGCATGGAACTAGGTAGATATAGTGGAATCTCTAAAGGAAATTGTGGGGTTTTGGAGTTTGATCTTTAAGCGCCAGGAACAAGAAGTGCATCACAGTGTACTCATGCCCTTTTGATAGTATCATCATGCATAAGGAGTGTGATCTTGGATCACCAAAACTAAAAATAGGAATCCTTCAGCTTAGCCAACATTTCACTTGATGCAATTTGTAGGGGTTACCTTCTATTTCTTTGTTGCACCCACAAGGAAATCTTCTTGAAATAAACTTGTAGGAGGTATTGGTTCCTTGAGATATGTTGACATTAATTACAAAAGTCCATCAAGGGGATTAGATGCACTTTCAATCTCCCCCACTTTGGTAATCGATAGAAATATAGATCAAAGCTTCAACATAAGATAAAATCATGGTAAAATGATTGCTTTGAGAGCCATATGGTATACAAGAACTTCCCTAAATTTGTGCATTGTTGAAGATTTGTGTTTGAATGCAAAAGCACAATCGATTAGGTACATTAGAAACTCTTCTATAACACATGAATCTTGGTGGAGAGCACATATGAGATACAAATGAAATAAGATGCACACACATGACATGAACATGTCAATGACCTCAAGGATGCAATAAATCATAGGCATGCAGCATAAGTGCAATTACTAACAATGAACTTATGATTGGAACTATTAGCAAGCATTCACAACTACTAACAACTTTATATGTGGGAGAGGCCTCTGCTAGCATGTCAGCCCTTACATGGAATTCTATGCACTTATGATTGGAACTATCAAGCACCCACAACTACTAACAAGTTCTTTAAGGTAAAAACCAACCATAGCATTAAGACATATTGGTCCCCCTTCAGTCCCATATGCATGAATTTCAACACTCAGCCTCGATAATATTTGTCACTCCGTCCGGCCTACGCATAGTCCTATCAACATACCGCTAGCCCAAAGACGTGATCCACATGTGCACTCATATGATGGGCACTAAAGGACAACAACATAACAGAAAGAAACTCAAACAAATCATATCAATTCACCAATTAATCCATAGGACAAAATAATCCACTCAAACACAATAGCGATGACACAAATCATTGAATAATAATTCATAGCATCAAACACCATGTTCAAGTATGGGATTACAGTGGGTTGCATGAGAGTGGACCACTAAAAAGAGGTGAGTAAGGTGATTGATATGTCGGTGAAGACGGCGACGTTGTGCGAAGATGATCGTTGTGATGATGATCCCCCCGACGGCACTCCGGGGCCACCGGGAGAGAGGAGGAGAAAGACTCCTTCTGGCTCCTCCTCCATGGCCTCCCCCTAGGTGGGGGGAAGTTCTCCCCTCCTATCCTTGGCTACCATGGCTCCGGGGGGGGGGGGCAGGAGCCCCTCTGACATTGGATCTCTTCTCTCTGTTTTTTGGTACGTTTTGCTGGCCAAACACCCTTTCTTGTATAGACGGAGATCCGTAATCCAGGTCAGGCTAAAATTTTGAGGGGATTTTCCTCCTGACATTTTCTTTCTTGTGGAAAAGCAAGGAATCCAATTGACTTAAGCACTGGCCACAAGGGCCCATGGCATAGCCAGGGGTGTGATCACGCCCCTGCCCTTGTGGGGCCCTCGAGCATCACTTTGCGTTGATTCCTTCACCTAGAAGCCACATATATTCCAAAAAATCATATTAAATCACCGGGGTATTTTGACCTGCCTAGATATTGATTTTCTGTAAACCAAAAAAAGAGTAGAAAACAAGAACTGACACTAGGCACTAGATTAATAGGTTAGTCCAAAAAATAATATAAAAGTGCACCAAAACCATTAATAAATGATGTAAATATAACATGAATACTCAAAAATATATGTTGGGGAACATTGCATGGAAAACGAAAAAAAATTATACGCACACGCAAGATCTATCCAGGGAGATGCATAGCTACCAGTGGGGGAGAGCATCTACAACCCTTGTAGATCGCTAAGCGGAAGCATTTATCAACACAGTTGATGTAGTTGTACAACTTCACGATCCATCTCGATCAAGCACCGAACGCACGACACCTCCACGTTCAGCATACGTTCAGCTCAATGACGTCCTTGCCTTGTTGATCCAGCAAGAGAGGCAAAGTAGTAGATGAGTTCTGGTAGCACGACGGCGTGATGACAGTGGTGGTGAAACTATTCCACAGGGCTTCGCAAAGCACAACGGTTTAGAGTGGAGGATGCACTAGAGGGAGAGGGGGCGCCGGCACACGGCTTCGGGATTCGTGGTGTGTGGCGTCCCCTCCCCTCCTATCATATATATAGGTGGAGGAGGAGGGGAAGCAGCCCTAGGGCGCGCCCCAATGGGCCGGCGGCTGCCCTAGGCGCCCCCTTCCATATTTGTTGCGTGGGGGGAAGGAAAGGGGGGGCCGGATGCCCTAGGGCGCCCCCTCCTTCCTTTGGCGCGCGGGCAGCAAAGGTGGAGTGCACCCAGCCCATTGTGGGCTCGTGGGCCTCCCTCCTTTGGCCCATGAGGCCCACAAAGTAGGTATGACCTACCGGTGGCCTCCCGGAACCCCTTCCGGCACTCTGCTAAATATCTGGTGCATTCTGAAACCCTTCTCGAGACCAAATATCCTTGTCCTATATATCAATCTTTACCTTCGGACCGTTCCGGAGCTCCTCATGATGTCCGTGATCTCATCCGGGACTCGTAACAACATTTCATCACCAACATACATAACTTATATAATACTATATCGTTAACAAGCGTTAAGTGTGCGGACCCTCACTAAAAAAAAGACACATCCATGACATTTTGGGACGAATGATTTTTTTGTTTCATGCTTATGACACTTCTATGACGATAATTATGACAACAACCCGGTATCATCATAGATGTGGTGGGCTCCTACTTCTATGACAAAAAATCATGACATAAAATGGATTGTTTGTCCTGGGCGAGCCGGAGACGCAGCTGCATAACATTCTTTGGGCCGTCCATGACGGGAAAAACCGTGGTAGAAACGAGGGCGAGGAAAATATTAGGGAGTTCTAGGAGAGGGTGGGTGGTCGGGGCTGAGCGATGCACGGAGGTTTCCGCGTTTCTCTCGTATATGCACGTATATGTGAGGCATTGGCTAACTGAACCCGAGTGATCGATCCCTTGGTTGTAAACTAAACCCGAGTGATTCATTCGCTGTTGACTGAACCCGAGCAATTCCTTGGCTGCTGTTGCTAACTGAACCCGAGCGATTGACCACTATTGCTGCTTACTCAAGCCGATCGAGCCCCTGTGCGAGACATAGCAAACCGGTGTTGGGTTGCCTCTCGATGAACAATGACAGCTGCTACTGTGCGCACAGTACGTAGAGCGAGTCGAGACGTGGTGAGTCGAGCCGATTGTTTGGCTATGGATGAACAGTTCCTGGTGGGGTTGGATGAATAGGACCCCATGGTAGTAGGCTGTTGCCGCTGGATGAACAGGACCTCGAGGAGGCCGCCGCACCCCAACCTGTTGGGGGTGGATGAACAGGACCCCGTGGAGGCTCTATGAACAACAACCGGTGGAGGCTGGATGAACAATAGCCGTGGATGAACAGTAGCTCATGGAGGCTGGAGGAGGTCGATGGTGGATGAACATTAGCCCGTGGAGGGTGGAGTGAGGCAGTAGATGGTGGATGAACAAGACCTCGTTTCGACCGTAGGCGCTCCAACACAAGTCCGTTTCCTCTGTTTTGAGGTACACCACACCCCTCCCGATCAACAGGACCCATTTCGATCTTAGGTACTCCAACACAAGTCTGTTTCCTCTGTTTTGCGGTACGCCAGACCCTTCCCGATGAACAGGACCCCGTTTCGACCGTATGCGGTCAAACAGAAGGCCCATTTCCTCCATTCTGCGGTATGTGAGACCTCGTTTCGGCTGTTTCATCCAAGCCGATTGGCTCCCGATGAACATGACACCGTTGCTGCTGTCCGCTGCCTCTCCATGTACACGAGCCCTGGCCGTACGTATGCATGAGTAGGCGCTCAAGACCCCGCCCGTATGTATGTATGTGGCCGTATTTTTTGGCATCTGGCCGTACGTACGTGTACACAGTTTAGAAGGGACTACCTGAACTGCTATGTCGGGGGCATGCCAAGTCTTCCTCCGACGCCAACTTGACATTATGTACTACTACAAGTGCCAATGTTTGCTCGGCCATGGTTCATCATTGCAGAGAGACCGATCGACCAATATGTATGTACACGTTCGCGACAACGCTACGTACACTTCGACCGGGTGGGTCCCAGCTTTTAAGGAGGACAAGGATGCACTTCCTTGTGTGCGAAGATATAGCTGGTTGGTCCCGACTGCCAGGGGGAGGAATCATTTTTATTTTCTGAGTAATAAGGAGGCACTTCCTTGGTTTCGAAGATGTAGCTGGTGGGTCCAGCTGTCAGCCGCACAGCCTAAAGTCCACTTCCGATGGCTATCGCTCGTTGAGCTTGTTGACCATGAGGCACCAAGGGCATCAAGGCGGTGGACGACGGTGAGGCCTGGGAAGGGAATGACGAGGAGCCAGAGAAGACAAGGCGGGTGGATGCCCACGCGGAGGGAATACAAGGATTCACTGGTTCGACTGCGGCGTAAGTCCGCCCTCGCCGGAGAATAACAGGGGGTGTGGGTGAGTAGAGGGAAGGTCTGGTCGGTCGTAGTATGGTCGGTCCGTGAGGCCTATGCGGCAGCACAACCGACCACGGGAGGCTGGAGCAGGCGGTACGACGGGCCTGATTTGGGCGGCTGGACCAAGAAGACCAGAGGTTGAAGATGCAGCATGATCATTGATTTAACATCCAACGGTTAGTGCAGCTAAATTCGTTTTTACTAAGTTGACAAAGCCCGTACGCGTCAACTTAGTTGGCCCACAAGTCAGCCTCCAAATCTGATGGGTCCCAGCTAGCAGGGGAAATCATTTTTTTGCTCGTAATAAGGTGGCACTTCCTTGCGTGCGAAGATGTTTTCTGGGTTTTTTAATTTCTTCTTTTTTGAATTAGAATAAAATGAAAACAATTTAGCATCTTTGATACAATCTATATTTTCACGAAATGGATCATAATAAAGCTAGTGGGTCCCAACTGTCAGGGAGAGGTAAATTTTTTCTACGTAATAAAGGAAACACTTCCATGCGTGCGAAGATGTAGCTGGTGGCTCAAACCTGTCAGGGGGAGAAATCATTTGTTTTCGCATAATAAGGAGGGACTTGCTCGCGTGCGGCCATGGGCCATGCAGGTCCCTACTGTCAGCCACTCCACCTTCATGCCTTTTTCGATGGATGTCGTTTGTTGATAAAGTTGACCACGCCGCACCGAGAGAACCAACGCGATGGACGATGGTGATGTTGGGGATCGTTGCAGAAAATAAAAATTTTCTATGCATCACCAAGATTAATCTATGGATTCATCTAGCAACGAGAGAGATAGGAGTGCATCTACATACCCTTGTAGATCGCGAGCGGAAGCGTTCAAGAGAACGGGGTTGATGGAGTCATACTTGTCGTGATCCAAATCACCGAAGATCCTAGTGCCGAACGGACGGCACCTCCGTGTTCAACACACGTACGGAGCGGAGACGTCTCCCACGCCTTGATCCAGCAAGGAGGAGGGAGAGGTTGAGGAAGAGAGCTCCAGCAGCAGCACGACGGCGTGGTGGTGATGGAGAGGCAGTACTCCGGTAGGGCTTCGCCAAGCTCTTAACGGAGGAGGAGAGGTGTTGGGGAGGGGAGGGGCTGCACCTTGGATGTTGTGTGCAGCCCTCCCCTTGCCCCTCTATTTATAGGGGAAGGGGGAAGGGGGCCGGCCCCCTCTAGATGAGATCTAGAGGGTGGGGCGGCGGCCAAGGGGAGGGGGCTTGCCCCCCAAGCAAGGAGGGCGCCCGCTCTAGGGTTCCCCCCAAACCCTAGGTGCATGGGCCCAAGGGGGAGGGGTGCGCCCAGCCCCCTAGGGGCTGGTTCCCTGCCCACTACAGCCCATGAGGCCCTCCGAGAGAGGTGGCCCCTCCCGGTGGACCCTCGGAACCCCTCCGGTGGCCCCGGTACAATACTGATAAGCCCCCGAACTTTTCCGGTGACCGTATGACAACTTCCCATATATAAATCTTCACTTCCGGACCATTCCGGAACTCCTCATGACGTCCGGGATCTCATCTGGAACTCTGAACAACATTCGGTAATAACTCACAAGTCTTCCTAATAACCCTAGCGTCACCGAACCTTAAGTGTGTAGACCCTACGGGTTCGGGAATCATGCAGACATGATCGAGACAACTCTCCGGCCAATAACCAACAGCAGGATCTAGATACCCATGTTGGCTCCCACATGTTCCACGATGATCTCATCGGATGAACCACGATGTCTAGGATTCAAGCAATCCTGTATACAATTCCCTTTGTCAATCGGTACGTTACTTGCCCAAGATTCGATCGTCGGTATCCCAATACCTCGTTCAATCTCGTTACCGGCAAGTCACTTTACTCGTGACGTAATGCATGATCCCGTGACCAACCACTTGGTCACATTGAGCTCATTATGATGATGCATTACTGAGTGGGCCCAGAGATACCTCTCCGTCATACGGAGTGACAACTCCCAGTCTCGATCCGTGTCAACCCAACAGACACTTTCGGAGATACCTGTAGTATACCTTTATAGCCACCCAGTTACGTTGTGACGTTTGGTACACCCAAAGCACTCCTACGGTATCCAGGAGTTACACGATCTCATGGTCTAAGGAAATGATACTTGACATTAGAAAAGCTCTAGCAAACGAACTACACGATCTTGTGCTATGCTTAGGATTGGGTCTTGTCCATCACATCATTCTCCTAATGATGTGATCCCGTTATCAATGACATCCAATTTCCATAGCTAGGAAACCATGACTATCTGTTGATCAACGAGCTAGTCAACTAGAGGCTCATTAGGGACATGTTGTGGTCTATGTATTCACACATGTATTACGATTTCCGGATAACACAATTATAGCATGAATAATAGACAATTATCATGAACAAGGAAATATAATAATAATCATTTTATTATTGCCTCTAGGGCATATTTCCAACAGTCTCCCACTTGCACTAGAGTCAATAATCTAGTTACATTGCGATGAATCAAACACCCATAGAGTTCTGGTGTTGATCATGTTTTGCTCGCGGGAGAGGTTTAGTCAATGGATCTACGACATTCAGATCCGTATGCACTTTGCAAATATCTATGTCTCCATCTTGAACATTTTCACGAATGGAGTTGAAGCAACGCTTGATGTGCCTGGTCTTCTTGTGAAACCTGGGCTCCTTGGCAAGGGCAATAGCTCTAGTGTTGTCACAGAAGAGAGTGATCGGCCCCGACGCATTGGGTATGACTCCTAGGTCGTTGATGAACTCCTTCATCCAGATTGCTTCATGTGCTGCCTCCGAGGCTGCCATGTACTCCGCTTCACATGTAGATCCCGCCACGACACTTTGCTTGCAACTGCACCCGCTTACTGCCCCACCATTCAAAATGTACACGTATCCGGTTTGTGACTTAGAGTCATCCAGATCTGCGTCGAAGCTAGCATCGACGTAACCCTTTACGACGAGTTCTTCGTCACCTCCATAAACGAGAAACATATCCTTAGTCCTTTTCAGGTACTTCAGGATATTGTTGACCGCTGTCCAGTGTTCCATGCCGGGATTACTTCGGTACCTTCCTACCAAACTTACGGCAAGGTTTACATCAGGTCTGGTACACAGCATGGCATACATAATAGACCCTATAGCCGAGGCATAGGGGATGACACTCATCTTTTCTCTATCTTCTGCCGTGGTCGGGCATTGAGCCGAGCTGAATTTTACACCTTGCAACACAGGCAAGAACCCCTTCTTGGACTGATCCATATTGAAGTTCTTCAATATCTTATCAAGGTATGTGCTTTGTGAAAGTCCTATGAGGCGTCTCGATCTATCTCTATAGATCTTGATGCCTAATATGTAAGTAGCTTCTCCAAGGTCCTTCATTGAAAAACACTTATTCAAGTAGGCCTTAATGCTATCCAAAAGTTCTGTATCATTTCCCATCAAAAGTATGCCATCTACATATAATATGAGAAATGCTACAGAGCTCCCACTCACTTTCTTGTAAACGCAGGCTTCTCCATAAGTCTACATAAACCCAAACGCTTTGATCATTTCATCAAAGCGAATGTTCCAACTCCGAGATGCTTGCACCAGCCCATAAATGGATCGCTGGAGCTTGCATACCTTGTTAGCATTCTCAGGATTGACAAAACCTTCCGGCTGCATCATATACAGTTCTTCCTTAAGATAGCCATTAAGGAATGCCATTTTGACGTCCATTTGCCATATCTCATAATCATAGTATGCGGCAATTGCTAACATGATTCGGACGGACTTTAGCTTTGCTATGGGAGAGAAAGTCTCATCGTAGTCAACCCCTTGAACTTGCCGGTAACCCTTAGCGACAAGTCGAGCTTTATAGATGGTAACATTACCATCTGCGTCCGTCTTCTTCTTAAAGATCCATTTGTTTTCTATCGCTCGCCGATCATCAGGCAAGTCTGTCAAAGTCCATACTTTGTTTTCATACATGGATCCTATCTCGGATTGCATGGCTTCTAGCCATTTGTTGGAATCTGGGCCCGCCATCGCTTCTTCATAGTTCGAAGGTTCACCGTTGTCTAACAACATGATTTCCAGGACAGGGTTGCCATACCATTCTGGTGTGGAACGTGTCCTTGTGGACCTTCAAAGTTTAGTAGCAACTTGATCCGAAGTACCTTGATCATCATCATTAACTTCCTCTCTAGTCGATGCAGGCACCACAGGAACATCTTCCTGAGCTGCGCTACTTTCCGGTTCAAGAGGCAGTACTTCATCGAGTTATACTTTCCTCCCACTTATTTCTTTCGAGAGAAACTCTTTCTCCAAAAAGGACCCATTCTTGGCAATGAAAATCTTGCCTTCGAATCTTAAGTAGAAGGTATACCCAATGGTTTCCTTATGGTATCCTATGAAGACGCATTTTTCCGACTTGGGTTCGAGCTTTTCAGGTTGAAGTTTCTTGACATAAGTATCGCATCCCCAAACTTTTAGAAATGACAGCTTAGGTTTCTTTCCAAACCATAATTCATATGGTGTCGTCTCAACGGATTTAGACGGTGCCCTATTTAAAGTGAATGTAGCTGTCTCTAGAGCGTATCCCCAAAATGATAGCGGTAAATTAGTGAGTGACATCATAGATCACACCATATCCAATAGAGTGCGATTACGACGTTCGGACACACCGTTACGCTGAGGTGTTCCAGGCGGCATGAGTTGTGAAATGATTCCACATTTCCTTAAGTGCATAACAAATTCATGACTTAAATATTCTCCTCCATGATTTGATCATAAGAACTTTATTTTTTGGTCACCTAGATTCTCTACCTAATTCTGAAATTCCTTGAACTTTTCAAAGGTCTCAGACTTGTGTTTCATCAAATAAACATACCCATATCTACTCAAGTCATCAGTGAGGGTGAGAACATAATGATAGCCACCGCGAGCCTCAACGCTCATTGGACCACACACATCAGTATGTATAATTTCCAATAAGTTGGTTGCTCGCTCCATTGTTCCGCAGAACGGAGTCTTGGTCATTTTACCCATGAGGCATGGTTCACACGTGTCAAACGATTCGAAATCAAGAGACTCCAAAAGTCCATATGTATGGAGCTTCTTTATGCGTTTGACACCAATGTGACCAAGGAGGCAGTGCCACAGATATGTGGGACTATCGTTATCAATCTTACATCTTTTGGTATTCACACTATGAATATGTGTAACATCACGTTCGAGATTCATTAAGAATAAACCCTTGACCAGCGGGGCATGACCATAAAACATATCTCTCATATAAATAGAACAACCATTATTCTCGGATTTAAATGAGTAGCCATCTCGTATTAAACGAGATCCAGATACAATGTTCATGCTCAAAGCTGGCACTAAATAACAATTATTGAGGTTTAAAACTAATCTCGTAGGTAAATGTAGAGGTAGCGTGCCGACGGCGATCACATCGACCTTGGAACCATTCCGACGCGCATCGTCACCTCGTCCTTCGCCAGTCTCCACTTATTCTGCAGCTCCTGTTTCGAGTTACAAATATGAGCAACCGCACCAGTATCAAATACCCAGGAGCTACTACGAGTACTGGTAAGGTACACATCAATTACATGTATATCACATATACCTTTGATGTTGCCGGCCTTCTTGTCCACTAAGTACTTGGGGCAGTTCCGCTTCCAGTGTCTGCTTCCCTTGCAATAAAAGCACTCAGTCTCAGGTTTGGCTCCATGCTTTGGCTTCTTCCCGGCAACTGGCTTACCGGGTGCGGCAACTCCCTTGCCGTCCTTCTTGAAGTTCTTTTTACCCTTGCCTTTCTTGAAACTAGTGGTTTTATTGACCATCAACACTTGATGTTCCTTTTTGATTTCCACCTCCGCTGATTTCAGCATTGAAAATACCTCAGGAATAGTTTTCACCATCCCCTGCATATTGTAGTTCATCACAAAGCTCTTGTAGCTAGGTGGGAGCGACTAAAGGATTCTGTCAATGACCGCCTCATCCAGGAGGTTAATGTCCAGCTGGGACAAGCGGTTGTGCAACCCAAACATTTTGAGTATGTGCTCACTGACAGAACTATTTTCCTCCATCTTACAACTATAGAACTTGTCGGAGACTTCATATCTCTCGACCCGGGCATGAGCTTGGAAAACCATTTTCAGCTCTTCGAACATCTCATATGCTCTGTGTTGCTCAAAATGCTTTTGGAGCCCCGGTTCTAAGCTGTAAAGCATGCCGCACTGAACGAGGGAGTAGTCATCAACACGCAACTGCCAGGCGTTCATAACATCTTGAGTTGCTGGAAAAATGGGTGCTTCACCTAGCGGTGCATCTAGGACATATGCTCTTTTGGTAGCTATGAGGATGATCCTCAAGTTCCGGACCCAGTCCGTATAGTTGCTGCCATCGTCTTTCAGCTTGGTTTTCTCTAGGAACGCGTTGAAGTTGAGGGCAACATTAGCGTGGGCCATTTGATCTACAAGACATATTTCAAAGGTTTTATACTAAGTTCATGATAATTAAGTTCATCTAATCAAATTATTTAATGAACTCCCACTCAGATAGACATCCCTCTAGTCATCTAAGTGATCCATGATCCGAGTCAACTAGGCCGTGTCCGATCATCACGTGAGGCGGACTAGTCATCATCGGTGAACATCTTCATGTTGATCGTATCTTCTATATGACTCATGTTCGACCTTTCGGTCTCTTGTGTTCCGAGGCCATGTCTGCACATGCTAGGCTCGTCAAGTCAACCTAAGTGTTTTTGCATGTGTAAATCTATCTTACACCCGTTGTATGTGAACGTTAGAATCTATCACACCCGATCATCACGTGGTGCTTCAAAACAACGAACTTTCGCAATGGCGCACAGTTAGGGGGAACACTTTCTTGAAATTATTATGAGGGGTCATCTTATTTACTACCGTCGTTCTAAGCAAATAAGAGGCAAAAACATGATAAACATCACATGCAATCAAATAGTGACATGATATGGCCAATATCATATTGCTCCTTTGATCTCCATCTTCGGGGCGCCATGATCATCTTCGTCACCGGCATGACACCATGATCTCCATCATCGTGTCTTCATGAAGTTGTCACGCCAACGATTACTTCTACTACTATGGCCAACGGTTTAGCAATAAAGTAAAGTAATTACATGGCGTTATTCAATGACACGCAGGTCATACAATAATTAAGACAACTCCTATGGCTCCTACCGGTTGTCATACTCATCGACATGCAAGTCGTGATTACTATTACAAGAACATGATCAATCTCATACATCACATATATATCATTCATCACATCCTTTTGGCCATATCACATCACAAGGCATATGCTGCAAAAACAAGTTAGACGTCCTCTAATTCTTGTTGCATGTTTTTTACGTGGCTGCAATAGGGTTCTAGCAAGAATGTTTCTTACCTACGTCAAAACCACAACGTGATATGCCAATTTCTATTTACCCTTCATAAGGACCCTTTTCATCGAATCCGATCCGACTAAAGTGGGAGAGATAGACACTTGCTAGCAACCTTATGCAACTAGTTCATGTCAGTCGGTGGAACCTGTCTCACGTAAGCATACGTGTAAGGTTGGTCCGGGCCGCTTCATCCCACGAAGCCGCCGAAACAAGATAAGACTAGTAGTGGCAAGTAAATTGACAACATCTACGCCCACAACAAAATTGTGTTCTACTCGTGCATAGAAACTACGCGTAGACCTAGCTCATGATGCCACTGTTGGGGATCGTTGTAGAAAATAAAAAATTTCTACGCCTCACCAAGATTAATCTATGGAGTCATCTAGCAACGAGAGAGATCGGAGTGCATCTACATACCCTTGTAGATCACGAGCGGAAGCGTTCAAGAGAACGGGGTTGATGGAGTCGTACTCGTCGTGATCCAAATCACCGAAGATCCTAGTGCCGAACGGACGACACCTCCGCGTTCAACACACGTACGGAGCGGAGACGTCTCCCGCGCCTTGATCCAGCAAGGAGGAGGGAGAGCTTGAGGAAGAGAGCTCCAGCAGCAGCACAACGGCGTGGTGGTGATGGAGAGGCAGTACTCCGGCAGGGCTTCGCCAAGCTCTTAACGAAGGAGGAGAGGTGTTGGGGAGGGGAGGGGCTGCGCCTTGGATGTTGTGTGCAGCCCTCCCCTCGCCCCTCTATTTATAGGGGTAGGGGGAAGGGGGCCGGCCCCCTCTAGATGAGATCTAGAGGGTGGGGCGGCGGCCAAGGGGAGGGGGCTTGCCCCCCAAGCAAGGGGGACGCCCCCTCTAGCGTCCCCCCTCAAACCCTAGGCGCATGTGCCCAAGGAGGGGGGGTGCGCCCAGCCCCCTAGAGGCGGGTTCCCTGCTCACTACAGCCCATGAGGCCCTTCGAGAGAGGTGGCCCCTCCTGGTGGACCCCCGGAACCCCTCCGGTGGCTCCGGTACAATACCGATAAGCCCCCGAACTTTTCCGGTGACCGTATGACAACTTCCCATATATAAATCTTCACCTCTGGACCATTCCGGAACTCCTCGTGACGTCCGGATCTCATCTGGGACTCCGAACAACATTCGGTAATCACTCACAAGTCTTCCTAATAACTCTAGCGTCACCGAACCTTAAGTGTGTAGACCCTACGGGTTCGGGAATCATGAAGACATGACCGAGACAGCTCTCCGGCCAATAACCAACAGCGGGATCTGGATACCCATGTTGGCTCCCACATGTTCCATGATGATCTCATCGGATGAACCACGATGTCGAGGATTCAAGCAATCCCGTATACAATTCCCTTTGTCAATCGGTATGTTACTTGCCCGAGATTCGATCGTCGGTATCCCAATACCTCGTTCAATCTCATTACTGGCAAGTCACTTTACTCGTCACGTAATGCATGATCCCGTGACCAACCACTTGGTCACATTGAGCTCATTATGATGATGCATTACCGAATGGGCCCAGAGATACCTCTCCGTCATATGGAGTGACAAATCCCAGTCTCGATCCGTGTCAACCCAACAGACACTTTCGGAGATACATGTAGTATACCTTTATAGCCACCCAGTTACGTTGTGACGTTTGGTACACCCAAAGCACTCCTATGGTATCCGGGAGTTACACGATCTCATGGTCTAAGGAAATGATACTTGACAATAGAAAAGCTCTAGCAAACGAACTACACGATCTTGTGCTATGCTTAGGATTGGGTCTTGTCCATCACATCATTCTCCTAATGATGTGATCCCGTTATCAATGACATCCAATGTCCATAGCGAGGAAACCATGACTATCTGTTGATTAACGAGCTAGTCAACTAGAGGCTCACTAGGGACATGTTGTGGTCTATGTATTCACACATGTATTACGATTTCCGGATAACACAATTATAGCATGAATAATAGACAATTATCATGAACAAGGAAATATAATAATAAGAATTTTATTATTGCTCTAGGGCATATTTCCAACAGGTGATGCTAGGAAGGGAACGAACCAGAGCCGGCGAATACGCAGCAGTGGATGCCCATGCGGAGGGAAGTATGAGGGTTCACTGGTTCGGCTGCGATGTGAGGTTGTCATTGCTGGAGAATAACAGGAGGTGTTGGTGAGTAGAGGAATTGCCTGGACGTCGATGGGAGTATGGTTGGCCGATGAGGCCTGCGCGGCAGAAGAACTGGCCACGGGAGCTGGTAGCAGGCGGTACCGCCGGCGGTGGTTTGGACGGCTGAAGCATGAATATCCGAGATTGAAGAAGCACCACAGCCGTTAGATAGACTTCCAACGGCCACTGCTAATAGAAACATGTGTTGACTATAAGTTGACAAAGCCTTGCGTACGCGTTAACTTAGTAGGCCCACAAGTGACCATCACATCTATGGCAGAGAACATATAGCCCATTTGTGATTTGTTATAATGTACAACCCATTTTTTAATTCTAATGGAATTTACTTTGCCCATTTACTGTTTCTTAAAATTACAACCCATTTTCTAGCCAGGACTTTGTTAATAATTTCAGCCAACTGCTCAAACAAATTTCAACAAAATTTCCAACATTTTGATGGGATCAAATTTTTTTTAACCTAACATTTTGACTATATAGGTTGACAATGGTGGGGGGCTATGATGTCAGGAAACCCGGAGGAAGCAAAAAAATTTATAGTTGTATATACTAATAAGGAGGCACTTGCGTACGTGCGGCTATGGCCCTTGTGGGATCCACTATCATCCTCTCCAATTAAAGTCATCTCCTGATTCCTCAAGTTCGTTAACCATGTTGACAACGCGAGACGGCGGTGCCACGACGAGCGCAACAACTGAAAGGACGATGTAGAGGGCCTCATGGGCCCTATGGATGGTCTGATATAGCGCCCGCTGCTGATTCAGGAAGCCAGGATCATAGGGCCACATGTCCGCGACGGCATTGTCGTTCGCTTGTTCGCTGGTGGTTCATCCTTTCGTGAGCTGGTGCTCATTGAGGAGATGGAGGTTGCAGCATAGGTCCTCCTGCGCTAGTAGCTCTTCCGCCATGAGGGCGTCAAAGTGCGGCCGCACCTGCTTTATGGTGAACACGGCATGAACCGGCTTGGGCGATGGCGCCGGCTCCTGGTTGAAAGCCACGTCCATCGTCTGATTGTCGTCGCTTAGCACGATGAGCTCGCTCGCGAGCTAGCATGTCCGACTGCTGGACCGGACCGCTGCCAAGCACGAGTCTGACCGCCTTGGCCCACCCAGGCCGCCTCCCTCGCCCGCGCGCGCTTTCTGCTCGAAATGGTCAGCGCCACCAGCGCCTCTTCCCGGTGCAGGCGATTGCTCCACATTCAAACGACACAAGTGTCATCCGTCCGTCTGCCGCCCACATTAATGTTATGCGATTGCCGATGCGGCTACTCCGGTGCCACCCATCCATCCCTCTGCCGCCCACCATTGCTATATAAACTGCTGCACCGGCCATAGCCTCAGTCAACATATAAGTTTTTGTCTGAAGTCAAAGTATCTCTACGTTGAGAAATCTTATAGAAAAAAGTATCAACATTCACAATGTAAATCAACTAACTTGAAAGAAATCTAATATGCGAAGTAAAAAGGAACAGAGGGAGTCCAAAAAGTTTGAGTAGCTTTTTAGCGTTCCTATACATTGCAATCAAACACACAGGCCTGACAATTCATAGAGAACACTCAAAACAATCAATGATTATGCATATCAGCGATTGACATGTCAGAGCCAATATTTACTTCACAACTAAAGAATAAAGAAAAATTGATCGATGCTGCTAACAACAAAGGGCGTCCCATTCAAAAATATCAAACGCATGTCTTCTTGCTAACATCAATGAGCAAAATTTGACAAGGTTGTCCCATTACAAAATGTCAAATGCGTGTTGTTTTGTGTACATCAATGAGCAAATTTTGACAAGGTTTTCCCATTCCAAAATAACAAATGCCTTCAATTGTGGGATGGCCAGGGTTTACCATCAGTTCGGACATTGACATGGCACCTCGTGCTAAATAAACCAACTGTTCCTTTTGTTCAGTTCCACCAAAATCAACCAAATTCGCGCGTAGCTTGTATGATTTCGCCTTTATATGTTGTAATGCCTTGAACATATCGGCGCCTCCTTTCTTGTGGTGGAAATGAATGATTCGAGAATATTCAATGTATTCGAGGACATTTTGTGCAGTTCCCATTGAAATCGAGCTAAGCACCCCTGTTTGCATAAAAACAAAAAAGTGATTAGTATAAAGCAAACTGTACTATGAATTGACAGTTTAAACAGACAACCTACATGATCCATGCAGAGCACACATTTTAAAAAATGGAACTCACCGAAAAGAATCCCAAAACAACATTGTATTGGCCATCACAGCAACAAACATGGAGATCGGTGAGTCCTTCTGAGCTGAAGTTAGTTTTTTCTTGTGGGCAATAATGTAACCATCCTTCAACTTCTCCCTTCTGATAAGAAGAGAGGCTTGGCTTCTTCATCCTGGCATAATCGGAACTAGGCACTTCATGTACTCCATATTCTTCTTCAGAGGAGGATGATCCTATTGTGCAAAGACAAGAGGACAACTAAATGCTAGCATCCCTGTTTGCTAAAAAAGGAAAGGAAATATTTAAAACAACACAGATGAAGCACTTCATGGCAGTAGCTAAATAGTAGCACAACACCAATAGAGATGACAAAGCTCAATCATATGGGATGAAATCTGTGGGCCGGTACCAAGCTTTGTCAGGAGGCTTATTGTGTAGAGCATACAAATGAAGCACTTCTCGGGAACCATCTGTTGTTATCTACTGTGGTTGCCATGCTTACTATATACTCCTCGATTAGTTTAATGTTTCCAACATCTTCTTTGCAGTTCCACTAAAATATATGTTATCTTCAAAGAAGTTCCCTGTTTGCACAAGTAGAGATAATTACATACTCCCTCCGTCACCATATTCTTGTCTTAGATTTATCTAGATACAGATGTATATAAATACATCCGTATCTAGACAAATCTAAAACAAGAATTTTGGGACCGAGGGAGTATTACATTAAGAGTGGCACCAAATCAGTGGAAAACAATTGCTCGTTCCAGGCATAGCAATAAATTAAGATGCAAAACTATATCATTACTTGTGTCATCACAGTTCCAGTGCTTCATTACATCACGGGAGTTGATTTTTGTTTTTCTTCCACTTGTTCTTCCCCTTCATCACTTGGTTCAATAACAGACAAGCTTCGCCTTCAATGTAAGATTTGGCATGTCAATTAGGGAGCAGAAGTATAACACTAAACAACAACATTAATTTTCTGATTATAGTAGCAAAATACAGGCCAACATTTGTGAAATATCATTATCTTACCTTAATGATTACGGCGCACATACAGATTGGAAGTCTTGTCTCCATTTGTGCAGTTCACTAAAATCAAGCAACATTACCGTATAAGTAGCACAACATATGAAACCACAGTGCAAAATCATGTGAAAGAAGGCTAGCTAGTACTAACATCTCATGACATGGAATTCAAACAACTCACAAGAAGAAGATCTGAAACAAATTTGCCAACACGGATAGGAAGTCAGATCTCCTCTTGTGAAGTTCCACGAAGATCAAGCAAACAAGCAACCTTGTCAGTGTGACATTTTGGTTTAACTGCACAAAACACTCTTAAAATAAAAGTGTTTTGTGCAGTGCAACGAAAGGTCGCAATAGCAATGAGGTTAAGTAGGTAGATAACCCTGTTTACACCAAGGTGCAAAGGAAACAACTACTGGTCAATAACGGTGGATGACACAAAAGCCCACAAAAAGAAGCGTCTAACTTATCTAAATGGGAAACAAAGCAAGACAGTAGTATTTCTCAAACAGTGGCATTAATTCATATTAACAGAGAGATTATATTAACAATAAAATTTGTTAAACATGTAATTTGCTTTTAACTATGGCATTGCTTGAATTTTCCTGCGGCATTATTAGATTAACAACAACTAAAGAGTTGTACGGGACAGTGGACGCACCAGCACCATGTGCATCTACCGATGTATAAAGGAGTGATGCACATTGTGTTGCAACAAAGAACAACCAACCAAGGAGCATATTTGTGTTGGTCCCGGTTTTGTTATCTTTAGACACCTTTCACCATGCGAGGGCAGCAAATCTAGTCCTGCTTAAACACTACAGTCTTGTCCCCCACCAATAGGAAGATCAGGTCGTTACATATGTGTGTACTGCATTTGTCATTGTTTTCCCTTTTCGACTAATGTAGGTGCTGGATAGCTAGTCTGTACTACTTTTCCCCTTCCTTTCCTCTTTGAACCACATCCTAGATTCATGCTATACATTTCCCCACTACTTTCCTGTTTGATCCAACACCTAGAATCAAGTGCAGAAGCGGAAAAAGCCCACATGCAGCTAAAGCAATGCACGTGGAATAAGTAAATTATACCTTAAGGTTCTCGGGGTGTGGCTCAGTGGGCGGCCGGAAGCCGATCTGCCCACACTATGTATGGCAGCGAGGAAGAAGGGGTCGGAGACCTCCCACGCCGCTGTCGGGTGAAAGAGAATAGCTGCGCTGGTAGTGGATTCCCTCCCTCGCCGACAACGAGAGCGTTAAGCCTCCTTCCCTTCCCGGCAGACGGATCCTGCCAACTCTTTGACCAGCCGTGAGTGGAGAGAGGGAGAGAGAGAGTCCAATGAAGTCTTGTTTAGATCTTGAGAGGATGAGATAGTGTGAAGAGACCAACTACAAGCGCTGAGTCTCCAGCGTGTATATATATAGTGGAGAGAGAGAGTGTGAAGAGAGTAAACCCTATAAAACAAGCGCCGAGGCTGCAACGCATATAGATGGAGTGGTTTTCTTTTTCTCTCCATAAAAATCGTTTTAAATTTTGCACGAAACGGAACTCTTTATTCAATGTAGTGAAGAAAAATACTAGGGGCAATGGTAATACGTGAAGAAAATTTAACACTCAAAAGAGTCAACTCGCAATTAACATTGCACGCCTCCTAGTCGCGCTTACTAACGTTCGCGTGTGGTACACGACCCTCCGAAATGAACAACAACTGAACCACACACGGTCAAAATATCAGAAAGGTGGGCTGCACCATCCTCCAATTTTAAATATTTTGGGCACTTGTATTCGGCCTAAGTCAGTGTGCCACCATATGTACTAAGGGTTACAGCAAGTGCTAAGAAACTAGGGCGTATTGAGAGTAATTGCCATGCCGTTTATTTGTAGGGTCACTTGCAAACTGTGAAACTGTATTCTCCTCTTATTTAGTGGACGAGGCAAATCTTTTGCCTATGTTTTGGATTTTTTTTTTGAGAAATTCGATTTTAATTATTTAGTTTGTACACTTTGCTCTCTTCCAATAATTTTGGAGACCTGTATTCAACATAAGTCAGTGTCCCACCATATCTTGTACTACTCCTTCCGTCTAGGTGTAAGTCACGTTAGAAGGTCCAGGGGGACCAAGGTGCAAGCAGATTGGAGGAGAAGGAGAAACTTGATCGTCCTTCCTCTAATCAAAGCCCTGATTTTTGTCTCTAAATATAAGAATTAATCACAACAATTAAGAGATGCCATTTTAGCTACCATGCAGGGCCACATATTAACTCGCATGCAAGTCAACTTTGATTCCTTGACTGATCAACGCGTAATTGCACTCCATGCATTGGGTTTCTGGGGGAGATAACAAGGCATAGTAAGTAACGCTCGCTAGCAACAAGACTAGGAGGTGATTGAGATGCGAAGTTAATGGACGACGCCTAAACATTTTGGGAATATCGGATTTTCGTAAGATGACTTAACACCTAGATAGAGGGAGTGCTACTCCTTAGTCTAGGTTTGATGGAATATTCATCACCTCTTCTCTTCTTGTACATACTCCATTTATCTCACTTCATGTGGCTTCGCACTCACACGATATTCCTATTCTATGTACCTGTGTGCGTGCATGTGTGTGTGTGTGTGTGTGTGTTTTAATAGCATGTGTGTGTTTGAGAGAGCGACACATCGATCTACTCCTACAGAGAGATGGTGTGTAGTGTATGATTTAGCCGCGAGAGTTGGTGCATCCTCTCGTTTTCAGGCATCCGGTTGGGAGAGCTGCCACGCCCGCTCCTGACCAGCCTGGCCCACCCAAAGCCCCTCCATTGCCCACGCACGCTTTCCGCCCGAAACGGTCAGCACCACTCCAGAAAATCGGTGCCGCATTCATGTCCAGGCAGAGCGGAAGCAACCTCTCACTGGCGCCTATGTTGAAGGGAGAAGAAGATTCAAGAGTGATGGTTGCTTCATCCGTCCAACTTACTACTGGGTTTATGTGATTTGACGGCTTATTGGTTATAATTACTGAGGTGGTACGACTGCTGGATGTCCCACGTTTCGGCGAAAAGAGGTAGATTGCAATTTTCTCCATTCCTAAAGTGGAGGAGTGCAAAAGCAGTGAAAACACGCAAGCTCGGTGATTACATGGCCCACCTCACACTATCACCATATTTTATGGACACCGTACGACACATAACTCTTTACATAGTAGTATAGTACGTACTGTAATTTCTCAGCGAGATAAATTTGTACAATGCTATGAAGCTTCTAACTTCTGTTTCATGTATCTTGCGTCCAAGGTTGCCCCATTGCAACATTTCATCAAATACAAAGGAGACTAATATGCATGCTATTGCATCTCAATGATTGACAGATCATAGCCAATATGTACTCCCTCTGTTCCAAAATAAGTGTCTCAACTTTATGCAAACTTTAGTACAAAGTTACACTACTACTAAAGTTGACACTTATTTTGGAACAGAGACAACTAAAGAAAAATGACCCATGCAGTCCCTAGCCCTTAAACCCTAAACCCTAACTAGGCTTTAATTTGTTGGCGACATTGAACCTTACGAAGAAATGAAGTTTGCAACCCTTTGACCATCGGATCATTTTGTGTTGTTTCACTAAAATAGAGATTATCAGGACTATTTGATGAGACATAAACTCATCACATATACAGTAGAAGCAAGTAGAGGTACGTGCGGAGCAAATAAGTAGAGAAATGTCACCATGGAGCAATGTGGGCAGCTGGGGAAGTGGTGCAAGCCGGCTGTAAAGGAAGTTGTACATGAGGGATGTTGGGATGTAACTCAACCTAGAGGAGGGTGCTACTTCTTGAGCTTGCGTTGGTTTTTCCCTTGAAGAGGAAAGGGTGATGTAGCAAAGTAGAGATAAGTATTTCCCTCAGTTAGAGAACCAAGGTATCAACCCAGTAGGAGACAACGCACGAATCACCAAGACTTGCACAAACAGTGAAACAACTTGCACCAACACGATAAAGGGGTTGTCAATCCCTTCACGGTTACTTGCAAAAGTAAGATCTGATAGAGATATATAAACAAAAAGTAAAATAGTTTTGGGTTTTTGGTTTATTGATTGGAAAGTAAAAGATTGCAAAATAGTAGATCAGAAACTTATATGATGGAAAATAGACCCGGGGGGCTTAGGTTTCACTAGTGGCTTCTCTCAAGATAGCAAATAATACAGTGGGTGAACAAATTATTGTCGAGCAATTGATAGAAAAGTGCAAAGTTATGATGATATCTAAGGCAATGATTATGAAATATAGGCATCACATCCGTGTCAAGTAGACCGACTCCTGCCTGCATCTACTACTATTACTCCACACATCGACCGACTCCTGCCTGCACTAGAGTATTAAGTTCATTAAGAACAGAGTAACGCATTAAGTAAGATGACATGATGTAGAGGAATGAACTCAAGCAATATAATGTGAAACCCATCTTTTTATCCTCGATGGAAACAATACAATATGTGCCTTGCTACCCCTACTGTCACTGGGGAAGGACACCACAAGATTGAACCCAAAGCTAAGCACTTCTCCCATTGCAAGAAAAACCAATCTAGTTGGCCAAACTAAACCGATAGTTTGAAGTGAATTACAAAGATATCAAATCACGCATATAAGAATTCAGAGAAGATTCAAATAATATTCATAGATAAGCTGATCATAAATCCACAATTCATCAAATCTCGACAAACACACCACAAAAGAAGATTACATCAGATAGATCTCCAAGAACATCGAGGAGAACATGTTATTGAGAAGCAAAGAGAGAGAAGATCCATCTAGATACTAGCTATGGACCCATAGGTCTGAGGTAAACTACTCACGCTTGATCGGAAGGGCAATAGAGTTGATGTAGAAGCCCTCCATGATTGAATCCCCCTCCGGCAGGATGCCAGAAAAGGCCCCTAGATGGGATCTCATGGGTACAGAAGGTTGCAGCGGTGGAAAAGTGTTTTCGTGTTTGCTTCTAGTGGTTTGGGGATATTTGGGAATATATACAACGAAGAATTAGGTCAAGAGACTCTCGAGGTGCCCACAAGGCAGGGGGCGTGCCCTACCCTCCTCCCCATTGGGTGTGCCCTCCCCCCTTGTCGCCACCTCGTGTCTCTTCCGACTTGATCTCCGAGTCTCCTAGGTGTCTTCTGGTCCAAGAAAAATCATCGCAAAGGTTTCATTTCGTTTGAACTCCGTTTGGTATTCCTTTTGTGCGAAGCTCAAAAACAAGGAAAAAACCGAAACTGGCACTCGGCTCTAGGTTAGTCCCAAAAATAATATAAAATAGCATATTAATGCATATAAAATAGCATATTAATGCCTGTTGATGGGCATCCCAAGCTTAATTCTTGCTCGTCCTCGAGTAGTTAAATGATAAAAACAGAATGTTTGATGTGGAATGCTACCAAAAATATTTATCCATGTAATTTTTCTTTATTGTGGCATGAATATTCAGATCCATAAGATTCAAAACAGAAGTTTAATATTGACATAAAAACAATAATACTTCAAGCATACTAACAAGGGAATTATGTCTTCTCAAAATAACATGGCCAAAGAAAGCTATCCCTACAAAATCATATAGTTTGGCTATGCTCCATCTTCATCACACAAAATATTCAAATCATGCACAACCCCGTTTTCAGCCAAGCAATTATTTCATACTTTAGTATTCTCAAACTTTTTCAACTTTCACACAATACATGAGCGTGAGCCATGGACATAGGACTATAGGTGGAATAGAATATGGTGGTTGTGGAGAAGACAAAAAGAGGGAGACAGTCTCACATCAACTAGGCATCAACAGGCTATGGAATTCCCATCAATAGATATCAATGTGAGTGAGTAGGGATTGCCATGCAACAGATGCACTAGAGCTATAAGTTTATGAAAGCTCAAAAATAAAAACTAACTGGGTGTGCATCCAACTTGCTTGCTCATGAAGACCTAGGGCTATTTGACGAAGCCCATCATTGGAATATACAAGCCAAGTTCTATAATGAAAAATTCCCAGTAGTATATGAAAGTGACAAAATAGGGAACTCTCTATCATGAAGACCATGGTGCTACTTTGATGCAAAAGTGTGGAAAAAGGATAGTAACATTGCCCCTTCTCTCTTTCTATCTCATTTTTTCTCTTTTTGTTTGGCTTCTTTGGCCTCCCTTTTTTTATTTCCTCACATGGGACAATGCTCTAATAATGATGCTCATCACACTTCTATGTACTTACAACTCAAAAAATTACAACTCGATACTTAGAACAAAGATATGACTTTATATGAATGCCTTTGGCGGTGTACATGGATGTGCAATGACTCAAGAGTGACATGTATGAAAGAATTATGCAAAGTGGCTTTGCCACAAATATGATATCAACTACATGATCATGCAAAGCAATATGACAATAATGAAGCGTGTCCTAATAAACAGAATGATGGAAAGTTGCATGACAATATATCTCAGAATGGCTATGAAAATGCCATAATAGGTAGGTATGGTGGCTGTTTTGAGGAAGGTATATGGTGGGTGTATGGTACCGGCAAAAGTTGTGCGGCACAAGAGAGGCTAGCAATGGTGGAAGGGTGAGAGTGCGTATAATCCATGGACTCAACATTAGTCATAAAGAACTCATATACTTATTGGAAAAATCTATTAGTCATCAAAACCAAAATCTACGCACATGCTCATAGGGGAAGGGTTGGTAGGAGTTAACCATCGCGCGATCCCGACCTCCACACAAAGGATGACAATCAATAAATACCTCATGCTCCAACTTCATTACATAACGGTTCACCATACGTGCATGCTACGGGAATCACAAACCTCAACACAAGTATTTCTCCGATTCACAATTACTCCACTAGCATGACTCTAATATCATCATCCTCATATCTCAAAACAATCATAAGGTATCAAACTTCTCATAGTATTCAATGCACTTTATATGAAAGTTTTTATTATATCCCTCTTGGATGCCTATCATATTAGGACTAAATTATAACCAAAGAAAATTACCATGCTGTTTAAAAAGACTCTCAAAATAATATAAGTGAAGCATGAGAGTTAAACAATTTATGCAAAATAAAACCACCGTCGTGCTGTAAAAAGATATAAGTGAAGCACTAGAGCAAAATTGCCTAGCTCAAAAGATAAAAGTGAAGCACATAGAGTATTCTAATAAGTAACGATTCATGCGTGTCCCTCTCAAAAGGTGTGTATAGCAAGGATTATTGTGGTAAACTAAAAATCAAAGACTCATATCATACAAGACGCTCCAAGCAAAACACATATCATGTGGTGAATAAAAATATAGCCTCAAGTAAAGTTAAAAGTAGACGAAGACGAAAGAGCGGATTCCTTCCAGGGCATCCCCAAGCTCAGGCTCTTGGTTGTCCTTGAATATTACCTTGTGGTGCCTTGGGCATCCCCAAGCTTAGGCTCTTGCCACTCCTTATTCCATAGTCCATCAAATCCTTACCCAAAACTTGAAAACTTCACAACACAAAAATCAACAGAAAATCTCATAATCTCCGTTAGTATAAGAAAATAAATCACCACTTTGTGGTACTGTTGTGAACTCATTCTTTATTTATATTCGTGTAATATCTACTGTATTCCAACTTTTCCATGGTTGATACCCCTCGATACTACCCATAGATTCATCAAAATAAGAAAACAACACAAAGCAAAGAGAATCTGTCAAAAACAGAATAGTTTGTAGCAATCTGGAAACTTTGAATACTTCTGTAACTCCAAAAATTCTGAAAAAATAGGAAAACCTGGGAAATTTGTGTACAAATCTTCTGCAAAAATAATCTGATCAAAAACACGCTCCTGAGAATTATGAAAATTATCAAAGACTAAGCAGCTCTGAATTATTCCTGCTACCCACCACTCTGAATCGTGCCATCTATGATAGTACTCCCATTGCAACAATGAGGTCCACTAGGTCTAGCATGTCTTGTAAGAAGAGATTGTCACGCAAAACATACATATTACTGACTTCTTCCTCATACAGTACGTACCACTGGTACATACTACTAGTACTACTAGTACTCGTTCTCCTATAAACCTTGCACTTGGCATCTAAAAATATTAACCTTGCGCTTGGATCTTCGCCTCTTCGGGAAGTCGAGAAATTATGGTACTACAGTATATCGTTCTAGTTATCCGAGACCGAATGAATTGCTGGACATCCACCACATGGGCAAGGGTCGAGCAAGGGTCGAGGGGTGAGGGAGAGTGCGTACTAGTACGTTCGTTTCAATATGGACTACATATGGAGCAAAATGAGTGAATCTACACTCTAAAATACCTTTATATGCATCAGTGTTTTGAGTATGTACTAGTAGTTCATATTGAAATCTACTAAAAGACATATATTACAAACAAGATGATAATCTCTCTAACCAAGATAGGGACGAGGAGTAACAGAGGGAGTACTAAAATTTTCTCCTCGTCCTGTGAGCCACCGTGTGCGTGGGCGAGGGAGCGGGCGTAGGCGTAGTAAGCAAGCTTCTCCTCGTCCCACGACTCTGCGAGCCACCACACCCATGGGCAGGGAGACTGCGTACTAAGCAAGCTTCTCCTTGTTCTACGAGTTGACGGGACACATCAAAAGTAATACGTACAGAGCATCTCCAGTGTATAGAGCCTTGCCTCTAAGGTAGGCCCCACATGGTTTGCCTCTTTTTTAACATAACCCATCAAGTCGCAATTTGTTTGTTCACCTATGGTACACAACCCTCCATCAATTGGACAACCAGTACATGTGTCAAATTACCATGTGGTCTGCCTTTCATACAGAAATGAGCTCCACAGTGTACCCGCACGAGTGTGGTTGGGAAAGAGAGGGGAGTACGTGTGCGTGCGTGCACCTCTTCTCTTCGTGCACACCCCCACCTACATGGGTGTGTCTGAGAGAGGTACAAACCTAGACAGATGGCGTGTGCATTCGAGTGTTTTTTGTTGGGGGTGATTTCTTGAATGTATTTGTGGGAATATGTGTCGATGATATCTCAAACAAATTTTTTACACAAGCAATGTGTGTGAAATAGAGGCCTATCTATATCATATATAGATGGGGCAATCGGCGAGAAGAGAGGGAGGGGTCCTAAATATCGATAGAGTCGAAGAGAGGATCAAGTGGGTGGGTGCGAGATTGATGAAGAGAGCCATCGAATTTGTGTGTGTGCAACTTAAAGATATAGGGCAACTGACCTACTGGAATGTCAGAGGGCACATGTCAAGTTTTTTGTGTTGCGGGGAGACATGACTAGAGCGCTTCATGTAATGGTGTTTGTGGGGGGGGGAGGGGGGAGGCAGAGACCTAACTAGAGAGGTAGATCGACTCGTATATGTGTTGAGAAGGAGAGACCTAGCTATGTCTTGAGGGAGATCGGTCGACATCCATACATAAGTGAAGGACGGGAAATAGGTTGGGACAGAGAGAGAGAGAGAGAGAGAGGGGAGAGGGGTAGAGTGCTGGAGGGGTGGTGGAGTTGCTTCGAGAAGATGGTGGGAGAGGCCTACTAGAAAAACTGAGGGTAGAACTGCAATATTATCAATAAGAGTGGGGTTGTGTTTCCGTGTGTGCGTGTGCGTGATAGATGTGTCGGGAGGCATACATGGATGGTGAAGGGGGACCATATGTTTGGCAAGCAGACCTAACTAGATTGGTAGATCATTTTTGTGTGCCGGAGGAAGGGAGAGACATAACTAATGAGGTAGATCGATCGGCGCATGGGGAAAACGAGTTATAATGACCTAGCTAGCTATATGTATAGCGGGAGATTGGTCGGTTTACATCCATTTGTTAGAGGAAAATAAGGCCCAGAGAAACGGATAGACAGAGAGAATGCAGCTAGGAGGTGATACGTCTCCAACGTATCTATAATTTTTTGATTGTACCATGCTGTTATATTATCATTCTTGGATGTTTTACAATCATTTTACAGTCATTTTGATTCACTTTTTGGTACTAACCTATTGACATAGTGCCAAGTGCCAGTTGTTGTTTTCTACATGTTTTTTACATCATAGTAAATCAATATCAGATGGAGTCCAAATGCCACGCCAATTTACGATGATTTTTGATGGACCAAAAGGAAGAAGTTGGGCCCTGGTTGCACTTGGGGGGAGACCCGAGGAGGGGACAACCCACCAGGGCGTGCCCTGGTGGGTTGTGCCCACCTCGATTGCTCCCCGGACCACCTCTTTGCTCTATAAATACCCCAATATTCCAGAAACCCTAGGGGAGTCGACGGAATATTCATCCAGCCGCCGCAGAGTCCAGAACCACCAAGATCCAATCTAGACACCGTCATGGAAGGGTTCACCACTTCCATTGGTGCCTCTCCTATGATGCATGAGTAGTTCTTTGTAGACCTTCGGGTCCGTAGTTAGTAGCTAGATGGCTTCCTCTCTCTCTCTCTCTCTCTTGATTATCAATACAATGGTCTCTTGGAGATCCATATGATGTAAGTCTTTTGGCGGTGTGTTTGTTGGGATCCGATGAACTTTGAGCTTATGATCAGATTTATGTTTTTATCCATGAAATTTATTTGAGTCTTCTTTGATCTCTTATATGTGTGATTGCTTATAGCCTCATATTTCTTCTCTGATATTTGGGTTTTGTTTGGCCAACTTGATCTATTTATCTTGCAATGGGAAGAGGTACTTTGTAGTGGGTTCAATCTTACGGTGCTTGATCCCAGTGACAGAAGGGGAACCGACACGTATGTATAGTTCCTATTAAGGATAAAAAGATGGGATCCATATCTGCCGCAATAGACAAACGGATCTCGTCTACATCATGTCATCGTTCTTATTGCATTACTCTGTTTCCTCATGAACTTAATACACTAGATGCATGTTGGATAGCGGTCAATGTGTGGAGTAATAGTCGTAGATGCAGGCAGGAGTCGGTCTACTAATCTTGGACGTGATGCCTATATAATGATCATTTCCTGGATATCGTCATGATTATTTGAAGTTCTATCAATTGCCAACAATAATTGTTTTCTCACCGTTTGCTATTTTTCTCGAGAGAAGCCACTAGTGAAACCTACGGCCCCCGGGTCTCTTTTCATCATATTTGCCTTTGCAAACTATTTTCTCTTGCATTTATTTTCAGATCTATTAAACTAAAAATACAAGAATACCTTGCTGCAATTTATTTGTTCCGCGATATATTTATCCTATCTACCACTTTTTACCTCACGTTATTTGCCCAGTAGAGGCGCCGTACCCAGAAGGGATTGACAACCCCTTTAACACGTCGGGTTGCGAGTATTTGTTATTTGTGTGAAGGTGCTGTTTACGTTGTGTTGGTTGGTTCTCCTACTAGTTCGATAACCTTGGTTTCATATCTGAGGGAAATACCTACCACCGCTATGCTGCATCATGCCTTCCTCTTTGGGGAAATACCGATGTAGCTTCAAGCGACATCAAAAGGAATCTCTGGCGCCGTTGCCGGGGAGGATCTTCAACATCAACCAGATTCCTAGTCACAAATCTCACCTCCTCGCAATTTACATTATTTTCCATTTGCCTCTCGTTTTCCTCTCCCCCACTTCACAAAAAATTGCTGTTTTATTCACTCTCTTTTTCGTTTGCCGTTTTATCACCAGATCTCTTCTTTGCTTGTGTGCCATGTGTCTTCTATTTGCTTGCATCTTTGCTTGCTAAATATCTCTTGATATGGACCTCATCCACTTGCTAATCTTTTTAAGAGATCCAATTATCATGAACAAATTTCTAGTGATTTGAGTACACTAGATTATCTTTATGAAGTTTTGCTTGAGATTCGTGAATCTGAAAATTGTGATGAAGAAATTTATGAAGTGATTCATGATAGCTCTTTAAATGAAAAGCATGATTGCAATGATTTTACTATAAATTCTATTAATGTTAATTGTGCTAATAATATGCAAAACCCCAAGCTTGGGGATGCTATTTTTTCTATGTCCACTACTTATTGCAATGATCATGATTGGGGTGCTTCTTCTTATGATCTTGAAAAATTATTTAAGCCATGTGATGAATATGAGATTGATAATAGTGTTTGAAATAATATTGGAAGTGGGTTTGGAAGAGTGTCAACTTTAATCCCACTACTTTGGAGAATGTTCAATCTTATGAAATTTTTGATAAAACTGGGTTTGGAGAGGTCATGACTTTAGTTAATGTTAATCCCACTATTTTGGAAGAGTGTCAACTTTGCATGCATGAGGATTGTGGTGAGAATATCTTATGTGATAGATATTTTGTTGAATTTTCTTATGATCCTACATGTAATTATTATGAGATAGGAAAATATGGTTGTAGAAATTTTCATGTTACTAAATTACCTGTCTTCATGTCGAGATTGCTATTGTCTTTTTCTTTTTCCTTGCATATGCTAGTTTTTACTTGCCTTGATAATTTGTTTTCTTATAAAATGCCTATGCATAGGAAGTATGTTAGACTTAGATGTGTTTGTCACGTGTTTTATGATGCTGTCTTTGTGCTTCAACTATTCTCTTTTATGTGAGCATCATTGAAAATCTCAATGCCTAGCAAGGGGCGTAAAACGATAGTGCTTGTTGGGAGGCAACCGAATGAATAATTTTTTTTGCTTTTTGCTTTCAGTTATTGAGTGTTAACACAATTATGATACTGGTATGATTGTTTTTTGTATTTTAATTAGTGTTTGTGCCAAGTAAGACCTTTGGGAAGACTTGGGTGAAAATTTATTTGATCTTGCTGAAAAACAGAAACTTTTGCACTCACGAGATTCGTTGTCATTTTTTACAGAAGAGTGATTTTATGTTGATTCTTTTTGAAGAGGATTAATAGAAAAATTCCTCAAGTCCACAAATTTAGTTTCTATTTTTTCGAGTTATATAAGTATTCTAAATTTTCAGATTGCTACAGACTGTTCTGTTTTTGACAGATTCTGTTTTCTTTGCATTGTGTGCTTGTGTTGATGATTCTATGGTTTTCTTTAATGAGTTTTTACCATAGAAAAGTTGGAATACAGTAGATATAATGAAAAACCAAAATAATAATAGGTTGGCTACAGTACTTATAGTAGTGGTTTGGTTTCTTATACTAACGGATCTCACAAAGGTTTTGTTTGAGTTTTGTATGATTGAAGTTTTCAAGTTTTGGGTTATCTTATGATGGATGAAGGAATAAGGATAAGCAAAAGGCTAATCTTGGGGATGCCTGAGGCACCCCAAGATAATATTCAAAGAAGTAGAAAGCAACTAAGCTTGGGGATGCCCCTGAGTGGCATCCCCGCTTTCTTCTAACAACCATCGGTATTTCACATGAAACTATATTTTTATTCGTCACATGATATGAGTTTTGCTTGGAGCGTCTTGTATGATATGAGTATTTGCTTGTTTTGCTTTGTGTTTTAAGTATCGAATCCTTGATGGACACACCCTTTTTAGAGAGCCAAAAATTATGCTATTCTTGCTCCTATGCTTCACTTAAAATTTTTAGAGCCATGTACTTGCTCTAGTACTTCACTTATATCTTTTTGAGTACGGTGTGCTTTGTTAATTTTGAAGAAATACTCTCATGCTTCACTTAGATTTATTTGGGAGTTAGTAAATTTTAAAGAAATTCTCTCTTGCTTCACTTAGATTAATTTGAGAGAAATAAAGAAAAAAATATGCTCATGATCTTCACTTATATTTGTTTGAGCTTATCAAAAGCAACATATCAAAATAGTCCCAAAGTGATAGATATCCAAGGAGGATATAATAAAAACTTTCATGAAGATCATTGGACAAAATAAACTTGATTCTTAGTAATGGTTTTGAGATATGACGATATGATATGTGAGTCATGTTATTGAGTAATTGTGCTTTAGTAAGAACATTGATGTTAAGGTTTGTGATTCCCTATGCAAGCATGGAAGTCAATAGTTATGCAATGAAATTTATATCCTACTTATGGTGCATTATTCGGTGTTACTTATGCTTAATCCTTGGGTACAAAAAAATTCGCTTTTTGGTTGGTTGCTTCTCAATATTTGTGCTAGCCTTCATTTTGCACTAAGTATGATCACTACTTATGCATCCAAAACCCTTTAAACCAGTTTTGCCATATGAGTCCACTATACCTACCTATATGCGGTATTTCTATGCCGTCCTAAGCAAATTTGCATGTGCCATCTCTAATGTTCAAAATAAATTTCTCTTTTGTGTGCTCTACTACTCGCGAGGCGGTAAAGGGTAGCCAATATTTTCCATGCTAGATGTGTTATTCTCACGATGAGTGTTTATTCACTTGTCATTGCATGAGAGTACGGCAAAGGTATTAGGGATGCCCAGTCCTGAAATGAAAAATGAATTAACTTTATGTTGTCAAATAATAAATTCCTTGGAAAGTGTTGTTATGGAAGGGACCCGTGGATCCGGCTAGCCAGGGAAAGTGAAAGTTATGGTGGAAAAAGGAATAAACTTTATTTTCTGTTTGGGAACCGCCTATGATGTATCTAGCATGGAAAGTGTTGGGATGCTCCAAGTCATTTTCATTGGTAGGAAAAGTATGCCTCTCAAAAATAATTGTATCTCTCAATTTAAGCTTTGAGTTCTGGCACCTCTACAAATCACTACTTCCCTTCGCGAAGGGCCTTTCTTTTACTTATGCAATTTTTATTTTGAATTTGAGTCTCATCTTCTCTTATAAAGCACCAACTAAGGGGCACTATGATCATATTTGAGCATTGGGTGTAGCTAATATTCGAGTGTGTTTCATGAATAGATCAATGATTGAGCATGATGGGCTAGGGTTAACTTGCTTTAGTGTTGATATTTTGAAATACATGGTTGCTTGTTGGTATGCTTGAGTATTAAAGTCTTCATGTCAAAACTAGACTATTGCTTCGAATCATATAAAAGTCCATATATCCATGCTATAAAGAAAAGAATGTGATGAACATGTTAGGCAGCATTCCACATCAAAAATTCTGTTTTTATCATTTACCTACTCGAGGATGAGCAGGAATTAAGCTTGGGGATGCTGATACGTCTCTAATGTTTCTATAATTTTTGTTTGTTCCATGCTGTTATATTATCATTCTTGGATGCTTTACAATCATTTTATAGTCATTTTATATCATTTTTTGGTACTAACCTATTGACATAGTGCCAAGTGCCAGTTGTTGTTTTCTACATGTTTTTTACATCATAGTAAATCAATATCAGATGGAGTCCAAATGCCACGCCAATTTACGATGATTTTTTATGGCCCAAAAGGAAGAAGTTGGGCCCTGGTTGCACCTAGGGGGAGTCCTGAGGAGGGGGCAACCCAACAGGGCTCTAGGAGGCCCAGGCGCGCCCTGGTGGGTCGTGCCCACCTCGGGTGCCCTCCGGACCGCCTCTTTGCTCTATAAATACCCTAATATTCCAGAAACCCTACGGGAGTCGACGAAATATTCATCCAGCCACCGCAGAGTCCAGAACCACCAAAATCCAATCTAGACACTGTCATGGAGGGGTTCACCACTTCCATTGGTGCCTCTCCTATGATGCATGAGTAGTTCTTTGTAGACCTTCAGGTCCGTAGTTAGTAGCTAGATGGCTTCCTCTCTCTCTCTTGATTATCAATACATTGGTCTCTTGGAGATCCATATGATGTAAGTCTTTTGGCGGTGTGTTTGTTGGGATCCGATGAACTTTGAGTTTATGATTAGATCTATGTTTTTATCCCACTACAACAAGAACCCACATACACCAACATTTGTTTTGGTCAACCACCCACCTCCCACGAATAGCTAACCTCCCGTATATATCTCCACATGACCTCTACCACTGTACTTCCCCATGCAAATATGATGCAGCCAAGAACTTAAAAAACATATCTTTTCTCTCCACCACCTCCTCTTCTAATTCATCTCTCTCTCACACGAGCTCTGTTGCCACATTGCTACCGCCGCCACCTCCAAGTCCGGCTAGCTCCGGCGCAATTCCACGCCGCCGCTCACTGGCCAGGCCCCTATCAGTGCTCTCCTTCGATCCCTTGCCATGACGACGATTTCACGCTGCCGCTCACTGGCCAGGCCCCTATCAGTGCTCTCCTTTGATCCCTTGCCATGATGACGTCCTTTACTCACCATCCCTGCTCTCCCTCCCTGGTCTTCTCCGATTCTCCACCGCAGCGACGTCCTCCGCGCCCCAGCTCATCGGCCCTGCTCACCTTGATGTTCTCCTCTGATGCTCTTCCGCAACAACGTCCTCCGCGCTCCCGCAGCAAGCCTAGTTGCCATGGATTGCCTACGCGGCTCTCGCCCACTACCCCGCGTCTCTGGAAGCCAGGTTGCCATCTCAGGCTCAATGGCGCTGCTTCGCCTTGGCTCAACGGTGTGGGAGGCCATCGTTCCACGGAAAAATCTTTCCCGGCCATGACGACGACGACCTATGTGACCTTGATGTAAGTGGATGTGTGATTGGGTGATTCACCACTTGTCTGTATGTGTTAATTCATGAATAATGTTTGCATCATCCTTTTGTCAATAGTTGTTTCTTGTGATATACATTTGGTTTTAAGTTTCTTGATGCTACTATGTGCGTGCAAAATCAATAAATATTTTTGTGAGGATGATCATGGTAGACCTGTTAGATGTGATAGTATCTCCAGAGATATCCTTACTGTTAGCATGTGACTAAGTCATGGAAGATCATTCCTTCAAGTATCAGTTATAGACGTGCACTATTATCTATGAAATCATGATTATTTATAGGGGAGAATTATGAATCCTTACTAATTCTAATGTCACACGTCCTATAATACTATATAGGAATAGCCCGACATGAATCTATTTGTCCTAACATTTCTCTTTATTGTTTAATCCTTAATTTCATCTTCCCTAACAGTTTCTGAAACTGATTTTGCTTCAACCAACATGTATGTATTTGTTCCTTCTCTTAACAGGTAAATCTTCTTGACTTTTGGATATTGCAATTAGGGGAGCTATGTGTTTATTGCATGGCAAGGAATCTTCTTTTCAGGTATGTTGTTCCTTTTGTAATTTTGGAATTCTTCGCCAGGTGATGATGCTGGCATGCCACTCTATGTAAAAGTTCTTCTTTTTCCTGCAAATATAGACTACAATGGTAAATAAGACGCGTTGCTGACCCTGTCTTCCCACATCCTTTTTTCTTCAGCTCGCCCCCATGTCTTGTTATTGAGAGTGGCAAATTAGTTTCTTCTTATTTTTCTGTAAACATCCCTGATCCCACCTTCTCTAGAAACAAAGCCCCCTATTTTTATCCTAAAGATGCCTAAAGAAACATGCACCCACTATTGTGGCCATGGCCCAGTCCCAAATCTGATGTTTTTTTTCGTGGTTCCATCTGCAGGTTATGAGAATTTCGTTTCTCCTAATACACCATATCAAAGCATGACTATACCAAGCATGAGTAGTATGAGAATAATGGTGACACAGAACTAATTAATGTTATGATCTTTGGAAAATGGAAATATTCAGTTCTGTATAGTCAGTATTATTGGTTACCTACTTATCATTTAGTTGGTTGCTGAATTCATCTCACTATTAATATAATACAATGTTTGGATAATTGTTAGTAAGAAATACATGTTGAGGGTTGTTCACAATGAACAACCACGTACGATTGGTCAAAGATGCTCATTGTTTTAATATGCAGTTTCTTATCTACATGAACGATGGATATTCGGAACCAGTATATGGAAATAAAGAGAAATATAATGTCTTCAATTTTCAAAGAAAGGGTTAAGACTCAAAGTCTCGTGTTTGTACTTCATTGCATGGTGATGAACCTTTCACTAGTTTATATTATTGTTATTTCTTTATAGAGTGACGATACAAATGTTGCAAGTATATGCATTTTCCACTCTGCATTATGGTCTATTTGATAAATTTATTTAGTACACTGACATAGGTTCTACAATCTACAATGTTATTTAATAAACTTGGGTTAAACATTTATTCAGATTAGTAACTAGCTCACATCTATATATAAACTCAAAGTCTTGGTAAATCACATTTACGAGTATGTATCACAGTACCTATGGTGTGAATTATTTTCTTTGAACATAAAGTTTTTTGAAATTGTTGAAGCCTTTCATCTACTTATAATTTCTGGAGAATTTTATATATTTCTTAGTAAACAAAGCATGGGTGGCATGTCAGCACATGATATGTTCTTATTCCGCATGTTCTTTTTAAGTTTATGTTAACTCAATTGACATATAGCAAGTATGCTCAACAAAAATAACTATTGAAAGTGTTTGTTAGATGTAGGATAATTCTCCTTTTCTGCGTCGAGAGCTACTAATGTCATGCACTTCATTTGTATGGCACTCCTTTAAAATTTTATGGATATGTTAACCTGATTTTCTCTACTGTAAGTTACTCATCTCATTTCTTTATTGTTGTATATTGCCAAGATAAATTGATGTCGCATCTCTGGGGTGTTGACTGCAAGGTCAGGAATGGGGTAACTACTATGTAGATACTTAGAATGATATTTTGAGGTCCAATGTTTCAAAACATTATAGTTGATTGCAAGGTTGAGAATGGGGCTACTAATAGATAGTTTCATATCTTGTAATCTTTGTATCGTGTTATTTGTAATGGAACACAACTAATTTAATACTCCCTCCGTCTTGATATACTTGACGGAGAAATGGATGTATCTAGATGCATTTTAGTTCTAGATACACCCATTTTGATATATTTCTCCGACAAGTATTTTCGGACGGAGGGAGTATATGATACTTCCTGATTATTACATTGTGGCTCCTATTCACTTTCGGCATTTATCTAATAATCTAGATGTCAATATCCGAAATACCACCGTTTGTTCATGCTATTTAGCAAACCATTCCAATATATCCATCTGAAACTCCTATTGTGTAGGTTAGCCACCAACGCATAGGAAGTGATGTTATGCTCTAAATGTATTCGTTGCTATCTAACAACACTTCTACATGTTGTTTACCAACGCATTTATATATGTTGTTGTAGATCCTTGCAACGCCGCCAACGACAACGCATAGTAATTCGTTGATGTTGACCTTAGCAACACATATGTGGACAAACGACAACACATTGATGTGTTGCTAAAGGGGGGTTTATGTTGTAGTGTCCATGAAAATTATTTGAGTCTTCTTTGATCTCTTATATGCATGACTGCTTATAGCCTCGTATTTCTTCTCCGATATTTGGGTTTTGTTTGGCCAACTTGATCTATTTATCTTGCAACGGGAAGAGGTGCTTTGTAGTGGGTTCGATCTTACGGTGCTTGATCCTAGTGACAGAAGGGGAACCGACACGTATGTATCGTTGCTACTAAGGATAAAAAGATAGGATCCATATCTGTCGCAATAGGTAAACGGATCTCGTCTACATCATGTCATCGTTCTTATTGCATTACCCGTTTCCTCATGAACTTAGTACACTAGATGCATGCTGGATAGCGGTTGATGTGTGGAGTAATAGTAGTAGATGCAGGCAGGAGTCGGTCTACTAATCCTGGACGTGATGCCTATATAATGATCATTGCCTGGATATCATCACGATTATTTTAAGTTCTATCAATTTCCCAACAGTAATTGTTTTCCTACCATTTGCTATTTTTCTTGAGAGAAGCCACTAGTGAAACCTACGGCCCCCTGGTCTCTTTTCATCATATTTGCCTTTGGAAACTATTTTCTCTTGCATTTATTTTCAGATCTATTAAACCAAAAATACAAAATACCTTGCTGCAATTTATTTTTCCGTGATCTATTTATCCTATCTACCACTTTTTACCTCATGTTATTTGCCCACTAGAGGCGTCGTACCCGAACGAGATTCACAACCCCTTTAACACTTTGGGTTGCGAGTATTTGTTATTTGTGTGCAGGTGCTGTTTACGTTGTGTTGCTTGGTTCTCCTACTGGTTCGATAACCTTGGTTCCATATCTGAGGGAAATACCTACCGCCGATGTGCTACATCATCCCTTCCTCTTTGGGGAAATACCGACGTAGCTTCAAGTGACATCAGGAGGTGGTGCGAGAGGCCTACTAGCTAGATAGGGGGAGGAGTGTGCGATTGTGAGATCGATGAAAAGAGGGGCGAGAATTTACACGTGTGTGGGACGGTATGAGAGACACGAGGCATGGACACAAAAAGGAGGAGATGGAAGGTGTGTGTGTGTGGTAGGCATACATCGCTGGAGAGGTTTATCGATCGGTGTGTGTCAAATAGGAGTTGTGGAGACCGTGGGAGAACGACCTAAAGAAGAATAAAAATGAATTTGTGTGATGGATAGAATGCTGAGGGAGGGGGAGGGCAAGGAGGGCGTGTGCATGCACGAGAGAAAGTTAATGCTAGCTACAAATGTTAGAGGATTGTGTGGGTGTAAGAGACTAACAAAGATCATAATTCAATATGAAAGTGGATTCATATATTTGAATAGGAGATCATAGTGTTATAAACATATGCATGCATGAATATAGCAGAGATAGGTGTGGTGTGGTTTTGGACATGTTATACCATAATGTGATAATGTGTGGCGTTTGCAACTCAAAGCTAAATATCGAACAATCTAAACCATACTATACATCGAACAATCTCACATTTTATTTGAATTTGTGATAATGTGTGGCATTTGCAGCTCACAACTAAATATCGAACAATCTAAACCATACTATATATTGAACAATCTCACATTTTATTTGAATTTGTGATAATGTGTGGCATTTGCAACTCACACCTAAATACTTGTAGGCGTAAGGGGCGGGGCACCATACATTATGTGATAAACACATTATATATAGGGAAAATTTTGTTTTTGCCACTCTAGATTTTGCCAATTTTCCTTATGCCACTCTAGATTTTGACATCTCACTTCTGCCACTCTTAGTTTTTGACGATTATCACAATTGCCATAGCCGTGGCAGAAGCAAAAAATTTAGAGTGGCAATTGTGATAATTTTCAAAATCTAAGAGTGGCAAAAATGAAATAAAATTATTTTGCTTTTGCCATGGAATGGCAATTGTGATAATTATCAAAAACTAAGAGTAGCAAAAGTGAGATGTCAAAATCTAGAGTGGCATAAGGAAAATTGGCAAAATCTAGAGTGGCAAAAACAAAATTTTCCCTTATACATATAGGACATAGTTTAGATTATGAAGATCTAGCTAGAGCTTGAATGAGCTGTGATTTGAAATCAACATAAAGTGGATTCAAGAAATCGAGTTCGAGTTCATATAGTACACACAGTTCATATCTAACTCGACAGTAAGCATGTGGTGTGCTATGAAGATAATATACGAATGATGGTTTAACTTGACAATAATGATGATTGTAGATCTTATTATAATAGAGAAAATAATTCAAATGGTTTAACTTGACAACAATCATGATTGTAGATCTTATTCAAATAGAGAAATGAATTCAAAGTTAGTTCATATTGAAGCGGTAGTATATGCATTTGGAATGCACTAAAATGTTCATTTGAGTAGCAGGTTGCATGCATTATACACGTAGCAAAATATTTTAATTAAAAATAACATGGATTCAAAGTTTTGAATGGCATTTGTAGTGCGAATTGATTTGGTACAATACACGAGACTAGACTCTCTTATGTGGTGCGAATTGATTTCTTTTTATTTTTTTGTTGAGGGAAGTGCGAATTGATTTGGTACAGTACACGTTAGGATTGTCCGAAAATCAACCCGCGCCTTGTTACACCGAAATATTTAAGATATATCTTTGTCTCATTGTGCTTCGAAAACTCACTCCATCTCAACCCGCACCTTGCTATCCCAAAATTACAACGCACGCGAAAACTCCCACCTCCTACGAAATCCCGACACGTGAAATGCCCGTGATACCCCTGAGCTGAAAGAACCGCCTAGCTCAAATCGGTGGGGGTACTTTTGTAACTTACCCCACATTTCGGACAAGCGCGTCCCTAAGCCATGGTCCCCCCTCCCATCCCATTTCCCGACCCATTCGTACACCGAGCCCGCGAAAACTCGCGAAGCCCCACACCGTCCTCTGTCCGCCACCCAGCCAAAGCCTCTTCCTTGACGACGTCGTCCACATCAACACCTCGATGTCCCTCATCCACCGCACCAGATGAGGATCCGTCGTTGATCTCGTCGTCTCGCTGGTTCAACCACCCCGTCCTTCACCTCCAAGGAGCTGCCCCGACATTTCCCTCATCTTTCGCGACCTCCATTCCCACACCATCGTGTTCACCTGCACCACTGGAAGAGCAGCATCATCACCAATTCCTTGGATGAAGCTGAGGCCTAATCGGCGCCACCAAAGAGTTTCTACACTAATCACCGCATTTTCTTCTTGATTCGACCTCATGGTGCTTCCGACGCTCGGTCCCGAGGAAACATGGCACGGCTCCATCCACGGCGGTATCGCCTACCACTTCCTCCATGGTGTCGCTCCCTCGATGGCGACGTCCACATCAGGAGGAGCTGCTGCAGCTTTGGCTCTCGCTCGCGCTGCTGCTCTACTCTTGCTCTCAGTCCCCTGCCTAGTCTGCTCTTGCTCTTGCTCTTTTTTGCGCTGCTTCTCTCGTTCTTGATATTGCTTCCGTTTCTGCTGCACGAGCAGCAGATCCTGCTCTCGGTCAAGCCCCTGCAGCTGCTACCCGAGATGCTCCTACACGACCAGCTACCCCGGCTCTCGCATGCGCTGCTGCTACTGCTTTTCTGCTACTAGTGCGTTCAGTTTTGACAGTAAAATTCATTTTCGACAGCGAAATTCAGTTTCGATAGTTAAAGTCAATTTCGACAGTTAAATTCAGTTTCTACAATTAAGCTCAGAGATGAGCGGCTGATGTATATTTTATCTAGAACTTTGTGGTTATGTATTTTACGTCATCTATTGGAGATTCTATTAGAATTCCACTCATTTTAATGTTGTCTCTCTTGTCCTGCTTCAGCCTTGCCACCATACAACTCACAGGAGCTGCTCCAACGACGAAACCCTCCATCACAGTGGAGCAGTACCCAGGCGCCATCTCCAGATGCTTAAGATCTTCTTCCCCTCCTCCGACAGCCAAATCAGTTAGAGCATCCTCACCGACCAACCCAATCACGCTGAAATAGACATGGCTTCGCCAAAGAGGTTGTACACTTGTTGCATCGCTTTTTTACTCTACATGTTATATATTGTCCACAAAGCACACATAGTAACGTGAAATACAATTAGTTTCTCCTACTATATGATAAGCAATGAGGTACCAGGCAACTTAGCTATCTGTGATCGACTCTCTTGAATGCCATCAATACTTATTTCTGCGCATTTGAGCTGTGCATTTGTAGATGGGGCTGGGAGTTGAGCTAGTATGGCAGTGGCCTGGGTCCAAAGTAGTAGGAGTAGCACAAAAACATTTTTTGAGTGTAGGATTTTCCCTGTTCAAGCCTGCCTACTAGAATTGTCAGTGGTTGAAAGGAAAAGTGAAGGAAAAACATAGGAATTTGAAAGTTTCTATGGTACTACTATTAATACATTTGGTTCAAAGGAATGGGCGAAGGAAAACTGTATGATTTGTTCATTTAGTGTCTCTTTTGAAGAAAAACTGTAGGAATTTTAATATCCACTTGGCCCTCCTTTTCAAATTCCTATTCATGAAGAACAAGATTAAGTGATAGTAGCATAATAGCATTATAACTGTACATTTTCTTGTGGTTTGACTTAATTTGACCATGCTTCCTTGCATTGCTGTGACCTTCCAATTCCTGTGAACCAAACACCCAGATTGACACAAATCCTGTGATTTTAAATTCTTTGCGCATGCATTCCTATCCTATCATTGTGTATTTCCTATCCCTACGTTGTTAGAATCCCCCAATTCAAATGAGCCCTTACAAAATTACTTGTCTTATAGATAGTTGTCAAAGAAAACCTTGTGTGGTTTGTCCCGCTCCTGCTGCGCCATCATCCACCCCAGCTCAGCTGCTCCAATGATAGAAGGGTCCACCAAAGCAGGGATCCGGCCTCCACACTATCTTTTGCCGCCTCAGATCTTCTTCCTTGCCGCTGGCAGCCATGACAACTACATTGCCATCATCAACCAAGCAGATGGTCTCGAGGACTACACGGGTCCGCAAGAGAGGCCGCACTCTTCCATGTCTGCTTATGTTATGCATCGCTTAATATTACATGCTACTTTATCATCCTGTTCACCGATTAGACTTTGAGTCAGCTCCAAACTAATGCTCAAACTTGAGTTTTTAAATGGTTGTGGGGTACATATCGGGGCCGCAATCAATAGTATCTATCTACTATCTGGTTAATCTCTAGTGTCTACTATGAGTTTCATGTTGGGGTAAACAGTAAAGAAGCCATTATCTGTATTTTTTAACTGAAGCCATTATCTGCCTGCTATCATTGGTTTTGGGTACATTAACTCTTGATTTCTGCATGCACTCCTTACATAATCTCACTATGTTTTACTCCTATGCATGTCAGTTATTGTACACAATGGAACTGAACATGTAGAGCAAAAGAGACGAGCCTTGCGTGCCCATAAAATTTCATCCAGACGTCGCTCCATGGTGGGTGCAAAGGCAACCCCCCTCCACCCATTTTGGATTGTAATCAAGAGGAACATAAATGTTCTGAGGGGGTTCAGAAGGAGAAGACCACTCCTATTTACCCCCCGAGGTCTTCGCTCTAACTTGCATGCTGATGTTGGTAATATCATGCATATGGTGCCTTGCATTGCTAACTTTATACATCAAATATGTCATCTCCTTAGTTTAGACATGCTTTCTGTGAATGCCATCTATTTAGTTTCTTTATCATATATGTGAATTATGCAACATCATCTTGTTTAGCGAGGCATCATATATGTGAATTTTGCAATGCCATCCTGCTTAGCCAGTCATGTGAATTATATCATGCCATCCTTTTTTTTCATTACGTATTACATTTGTCAACAATGTTAGTACATTCAACTACTCTTTGAGTGCATCAGCCATTTGACATGGTGATGGAAAATTCTGGTGTGAGAACAAGGTCTTCAGAAGAGCAGACTATGCTATTTGACGAAGCGCATATCTCACTGGTTACGGATAGCTCCTCAGAGGAGGATTCAGAGGCAGATGACCAGTCTTATCCCCCCCCCCCGAAGTGTATGCTCTAACTTGGCAGGGTTATGTTGTTCATATCATGCGTATGGTGTCTTACATTGCTATGTCATTTGCTTAGTTTAGACATGCTTTGTGTGAATGCCACATGTTTAGTGTCTAATTACCATATATGTGAATTATGTAATGCCATCTTGTTGCAAGACATTATATATGTGAATTATGCAATGCTATCTTGTTGCAAGGCATTATATATGTGAATTATGCAATGCCATGCTGTTTAGCCAATCATCATATATGTGAATTATATCATGCTATCCTTTTTTTGTATTACGTGTTCCATTTGTCGAAACATTTGTATATTCAACTACTCTTCCTGTATATCAGCCATTTGAAGCGGTGATGGAAGTATCTGGAGTGAAAACAAGGTATTCAGAGCAGACACTACCTGCTGAAGCAGACATCTTGCTGGTTACAAATAGCTTCTCAGAGGAGGATTCAGAGACAGATGACCAGTCCTATTTCCCCCCTGAGGTCTATGCTCAAACTTGGCAGGGTTATATTACTCATGTCATGCATGTTGTCTTGCATTGCTTAATTTTTACATCATATATGCTATTGCCATCTGCTTACTTGCTTAGTATATAAATCATATATTTGAATTATATCATGCCATCATGTTTACATAGACAACATCTATCTGAATTATGGCATGCCAACCCATTTAATAAAGACATCATATAGTTATATCATGTCATCATATTTAGTGTTTACAGTCATCATATTTTGAATTATGTCATTCTATCCGTGAATTATATCATGCTATCATGTTTCCATATGCGGCATGTATGTGAATTATGGCATGCCAACCTATTTAATAAACACATTATATAGTTATATCATGTCATCATGTTTACATAGTCATCATATTTTGAACTATGTATTTCCATCCTTTTTAGTTAGCCATCATATATGTGGAATTGTCTCATGCTATCCTGCTTAGTTAGCCATCATATATGTGAAATTGTGTCATGCTATCCTATTTGGTTAGACAACATAAATGAGAATTATTTCATGCCCTCTTTTATTCCCCACTATCCATTGCACATGTCTATCATACAATGTCTGTACATTCGATTACTTTTCTTGTTTATCAGCCATTTGAATTGGAGAGGGTGATGGCAGTATCTAAGGGAGTAACAACACGGTCTTCATAAAAGATAGTGCTACCAATCGATGCAGATAGAACCACAGTTGTACTTGCCAAGAACCAGACCCACCACACATAACCCAGACTCTCGCAACTTGTACCCCTACCTAGTTGGACAAATAACCAGCTACACCCCTTCTAACCCCAACCCCGGCAGATAGTAACCCAGTTCCAGTTGACACAACACTGTCTCCACCACAGAGCACCAAAACACGAGCAGTTAGTAAGGAAACTGTAGTGCCCAAAGCATGAGGACCACCACTCCAAACCCCGACTCAACGCTTAAAGCAGAAGAAGAATTGTTCTCAGGTCAGGTTCAATAGCTATGGTTCATACTCCTTTGCTCTTGCATCAATGTATTTACTCATACCAACTATTTTCAAATTTGAAGGATGGAATTGAAACTCCAGTGGTGCAACAGGTATGTTTAAAACCAATTTTTAACTAGTTTGCTCTTGTAACTTGCTCTATGTTGATTTCAGCTTCAATTGAATAAACAGTTATATTCTCATGTCATGCACATTACAAGTGTTGTTATTGCTTTGTAGTTTCCCATGCTTATATTCTGTCTATTCTGTTTTGTGTTAAACATATATTATTTGAACTGAGTCTCTATCTTGATTTGGCAACAAAAACCGGAATGATATAGACCATACAGTGACAATGGTACATAGATATATGTTTGTTTCTGAAAGGATCAAGAAGAGGGGTCTAGAGGGGGTGGTTAGACCCTGAATAAGCAAAAGTAGCAGTTTTTATGATTTTCAAGTTGAGGTTGAAGATTAGTACAATTTTAAACATTCCCAACACACTTCAAGCAAGTATGGCAAGAGTATAAGCAGCAGAAAGAGTAAAGCATGCTAGTTGCAAGAAAGTAAAGGGATGGGATTGGAGTGTGCAAACGCAATGAAGACACAGAGATTTTTGGTGTTGTTCCAATAGGTGGTGCTATCGTACATCCACATTGGTGGAGACTTCAACCGAAGAAGTGTAATGCTACCTCTTGAGCTTGCGTTGGTTTTCCCCTTGAAGAGGAAAGGGTGATGCAGCAAAGTAGAGTAAGTATTTCCCTCAGTTTGAGAACCAAGGTATCAATCCCGTAGGAGACAACACACAAGTCACCGAATACCTGCACAAACAATCAACAACTTGCACACAACATGATAAAGGGGTTGTCAATCCCTTCACAGTTACTTGCAAAAGTGAGATCTGATAGAGATAGATAAATAGTAAAGTAAATATTTTTGGTATTTTTGGTTTATAGATCGGAAAGTAAAAGATTGCAAAATAGTAGATTGGAAACTAGTATGATGTAAAAGAGAACTTATATGATGGAAAAGAGAACTTGTATGATGGAAAAGAGAACTTGTATGGAAAAGAGACCCGAGGGCCATAGGTTTCACTAGTGGCTTCTCTCAAGATAGCAAATAATACGGCGGGTGAACAAATTACTGCCGAGCAATTGATAGAAGAGCGCATAATTATGACGATATCTAAGGCAATGATCATGAACATAGGCATCACGTCTGTGTCAAGTACTTTGAAATGATTCTGCATGTACTACTATTACTCCACACATTGACCACTATCCAGCATGCATCTAGAGTATTAAGTTCATAAAGAATGGAGTAACGCATTAAGTAAGATGACATGATGTAGAGGAATTAACTCAAGCAATATGATGAAAACCCCATCTTTTTATCCTCAATGGCAACAATACAATGCGTGCCTTGCTGCCCCTACTATCACTGGGAAAGGACACCGCAAGATTGAACCCAAAGCTAAGCACTTCTCCCACTACAAGAAAGATCAATCTAGTAGGCCAAACTAAACTGATAATTCAAAGAGACTTGCAAAGATATCAAATCATGCATATAAGAATTCAGAGAAGAACCAAATAATATTCATAGATAATCTGATCATAAATCCACAATTCATTATGATCTCGGCAAACACACCACAACTATTACATCAATAGATCTCCAAGAACATCAAGGAGAACACAGTATTGAGAATCAAAGAGAGAGAAGAAGCCATCTAGCTACTAGCTATGGACCCGTAGGTCTGTGGTAAACTACTCATGCTTCATCGCAGAGGCAATGGTGTTGATGTAGAAGCCCTCCGTGATCAAATCCCCCTCCGGCCGGATGCCAGAAAAGGTCCCTAGATGGGATCTCATGGGTACAGAATGTTGCAGCGGTGGAAAAGTGGTTTCGTGGCTTCCCTGGTTGTTTTCAGGGTATAAGAGTATATATAGGTGAAGGAACCAGGTCAGGAGACCCACGAGGGGCCCACGAGGTAGGGGGCATGCCCTACCCCCCTGGGCGCGCCCTCCACCCTTGTGGTCGCCTCATTGCATCTCCGACTTCATATCCAAGTCTTCTGGTTTGCTTCTGGTCCCAGAAAGATCACCGTGAAAGTTTCATTCCGTTTGGACTACGTTTGCTATTCCTTTTCTGCGAAACTCTAAAATAGGCAAAAAAGAACAGAAACTGACACTAGGCTCTCAGTTAATAGGTTAGTCAAAAAAATAATATAAAATAGCATATTAATGCATATAAAACATCCAAAACAGATAATATAATACTCCCTCCATTCCGAAATACATGACGTTTCACGTCTGCACGTTGAAATTTTGTAGCGCTGCGAAATATGCGCGTTTTCCATTTTTACCCTTGACCGCATCGCTCTCAGTCCCTCTCTCTCACTCTCTCTATCTACCTCGCCCCTATCTGTCACATCCCTAGTTCTGCTATGACCTAGACTAGCTAGTCATGTGTGCATCATGTTTAAATTCCATTTAATTCTGAAATGAGGATTTGTGAAACCCTCAGAATCATTTCCGAAAATGACCCAAATAAAAATTGCTCCAAAAGGTCCAAGAAAATGCTCATGTTGCTCTCTGAAAATATTGGACAGAGATAAAAATCAAACCAATATTTTTAGGAGCTCATAAGTATTTATTTTGGGCATTTGGAATTAATGCATAATTATTTGCATTGGATATATTTTTGTTATATATATGATATATGTCCAAAAATTATGCCTTTTGGTGAGGAGCTCTGGAACAATACCACTAGCCCCTACAAAAATTGGCATAAGTAAATAAAATGATTTAGTATTATTATTAAATCAAAACATATGTCAGAAAAATAGAAAGAGAAACAAATAAAAATAAAAGGGAGAAGAGACCTACCTGGCGCTTACCTCCCTGTGAAGCCTGGCCTGGCCCAGTGGCCCAACAGGCTGGCCCAGCCAGCAGCCAGCCCAGCCCAACTGCCAGGAGCTTCTTCAAGCTCCTGCTAGTAGGAGCTGCTGCATGGCCGCACCACAGCCGGCCGTGGCCACGTCTCCGGCCACCTCCTGCTTCCCCTCCTCGTCGCTCTGGCCTCCCTGGACGTCGCCACGACGCCCCGTACCTCTCTCTCTCTCTCATTCCTCCCCCTCCCTTGGTCTCTCTCCCATGCGAGCCCGAACGCCACAGCCGCCGCTCGCCGTTACCGTAGCCACCGTCTCCCCCACGCCTCTCCGACCAGCTCAGAAGCTCTGACACGTCGCCGTCCACCTCTCCGTCGAGCCACGCGACGCGGGAAGCCCTGGAACACCGTCAACATCACCATCTTCGCCTTCGGCCGCCGAAGATCGTCCTCGCCGCCACACCGCCGTCCGTCCTTCCCCGAGCTCGCTGACGATGCCATCGATACCGCTGTGAGCCCCACCATCGATTCCCCCTACTCCCCTGTCCTTCTACGACCTCCAGCCCCTCTGCCGCTCGAGCCGGGCTCTGGCCGCCACCGCGAGCTCTGCTTCGGCGAGCTCCGGCCACCCTGCGACCTCCCGTCACCTCCGCTGGATGCGGACGAGCCCGGGCTACGCCCCAGTGCTCTTAGCCGCTGCCCCCGTGCACCGCAGCGCTGCGCCCGCCCTTGGCCAAACTCCGGCCGCCGCCCCGAGCTCTGCTCCAGCGAGCTCCGGCCGTCCCCGCCTCTCCCACTTGCTCCAGATGACGCAGATGAGCGCTAGCTCCTTGCCAGTGGTCTCCGCGAGCCATTTGGACACCGGAGATGCGATCCCGAGGCCCTCCGCCGTGTTCGGCCTCGCCGGCGGCTAAACACCGGTGGGGTTTGACCCTTTGACCTCGCCGGCCCGTTAGGTGGGCCCTGTGGGTCAGGTGATTAGCTTAAGGCTATTCACCGTTAAGTAACCCCCCCTGACACTGACCAGTGGGCCCAGTGCCACCAATCCTTTATTTAAGATAAAACTCACCCCCCTGTTTAACCTGTGTCACTGACGTGTGGACCCCACACATCAGGTTTGACCAGTCAGCGCTGTTGACTTGCTGCCGCAAGCATGACGCAGTGCTGACACAATTATTTATTTTCTGGATTTAAATTTAATCAGGAAATTCCAGAAAATTAGCAAAACTTCAAAAAATCATAGAAATTCAACCGTAGCTCAGATTGAAATAATTTATATATGAAAAATTATCAGAAAAATGCAATCTATCCATCTGTACTAGTTTCATGCATGACAAACCAACTTATACCTACTATATAAGTGAAACACTATAATGGCTTATATAAAGAGCTTATTTTGGAGATGCATTTGAATCTTTGGTTCAAATGGATTTGACCCAAATAAAATCTAGTTGCATTAGCTTAGTTGCATTACGAGACTCCTTGTCCTACATTCTATAGCCTATAGTTGATGTTGATTCCGTCCCTGGTTTCGTCTCTCAGGATGTCATCAAGTTCTGTTGCTCGTAGCCAGAACCACGAAGATGGTAGGGATGAGGATCCTCCAGATCAGCCTTCGTTGACAGAGTTCATGTTAGAGATGGAGAGGAACAAGCGTGAGTCCAACCGCCTGTTGGCACGTATCAAGGAGAACACCGCACATCAGTTCAAAGGGTCTGTAACCATTCATGACTTCATTCGCTTGCACCCACCCACCTTTCATCATTCTATTGAGCCACTCGATGCAGATGACTGGCTCCGTAGCATCACTCATAAGCTGCATTCCGTGAACGTAGCTGAAGATGACAAGGTCATCTATGCCACATACCATCTGGAAGGTCCTGCTAGTCTTTGGTGGCAGAACTATGAGGCTATGCTTCCAGCTAGCTAGATACCTACCTGGAGAGATTTCACCAAGGCTTTTTGCGAGCATCACATTCCTCTGGCTCTCATTGACCGCAAGAGAGAAGATTTCTGTAGTTTCACCCAGGGTAAGTTGGCTGTTGATGCTTACAGTAGAGAGTTTGAGAACGTTGCCCGCTATGCTACGGAAGAGGTGTCCACGGATGCCAAGAAGCAGGCTAGGTTCCGGAAGGGTCTCAACCCCAAGTTGCGTCATGATCTCCACTTGCACCATTGCAATACATTCCAAGCTCTAGTGAACAAGGCCATTAATGCAGAGAAATCTCAGCTCACTTACGAGGAGTCTCGTAAGCACAACTATGATTTGGGTTCTTCCTCCGGTCTAGTTCTCAAAAGCGCCAGATTTGGGTTCCGAACTCCGCTCTTCCACCCGGATATACACTGAGACCATCTTATGTGGTGCCTCCCCCAGCTCAGTCATGTGTTCCACCCAGGCCTACTGGTAGACCGCTTGTTAGTGCGGGTCCACGTCCAACTTCAGGGACTTGCTTCACATGCGGGAAGCCAGGGCACTATGCACGTGACTGCTCTCACACTAGTTATGCTCCACCCCAGCCCGAGAAGTCTGTTGGCTGTGTTAAGCCACCATGCAAGATGATCAGTGTCAAGTCAGCTCCCACTGAACATGGACGCGTGCATAACGTCTTAGCTAAAGACGCTCATGATGATCCGGATGTCGTTCTTGGTACACTCCTTGTCAATTGCCATCCATCATCGGTTTTGTTCAATACTGGAGCATCTCACTCCTTCATTTCTGAAAGCTATGCTAACTTGCACAACATGTCATTTTGTGATATGCCCTCTCCGCTGGTCATTCAAACTCCTGGATCCAAATGGCAAACCTCTAGTGTAAGCCATGGTAATGAAATCCTTGTAGACAGACTTGTTTTCCTCGCATCACTTATAGCCCTCAAGTCTACAGATATTAACATCATCTTGGGTATGGACTGGATGAAAGCTCATTATGCCAAGATTGATTGTTACACCAGGTCCGTTCAGCTTACACACCCATCTGGCAAGATAGTCACCGTCTCCACTAGAGTGGCCAAGCGTCAGCTCTATTCTCTTAATGCCAGCCCTCTTCCAGACCTTGAAGATATCCCGGTAGTCCGTGACTTTCCGGATGTCTTTCCAGAGGAACAGCCAGGTGTTCCACCTGATAGAGATGTAGAGTTCGTCATAGATCTTATCCCAGGAACCGCTCCAATCTCTAGGAGACCTTACAAAATGGCACCCTTAGAACTAGCCGAGCTTAAGAAATAACTTGATGAGTCCTTGCAAAAGGGTTTCATCCGTCCTAGTTCTTCTCCTTGGGCTTGCCCCGCCCTCTTTGTCAAAAAGAAGGATGGTACGGATCGGATGGTTGTAGATTATCGTCCCGTTAATTTGGTCACGATAAAGAACAAGTATCCGCTCCCCAGGATCAACGACCTGTATGATCAGCTCACTGGATCCTCAGTCTTCTCCAAGATGGATTTGAGGTTAGGCTACCACCAAATCAAGATCAGAAATGGGGACATTCCTAAGACGGCCTTTGTCACTCGCTGTGGCCAGTACGAGTACACCGTCATGTCCTTTGGTCTAACCAATGCTCCAGCCACATTCTCCCGCTTGATGAACTCAATCTTCATGGAGTACTTAGATAAATTCGTCGTGGTTTACCTTGATGATATCCTTATTTACTCGAAGAACGAGGAAGAGCATGCCGAACATGTTAGACTTGTGTTAGAAAAACTCAGAGAGCACCGCCTTTATGCCAAGTTCTCCAAGTGTGAATTTTGGTTGCCAGAAGTGACCTACCTAGGCCACGTAATCTCTAGTAAGGGCATTGCTGTCAATCCCGAGAGAGTTAAGGCCGTTCTCGATTAGACTCCACCTGAAACCGTTAAACAAGTTAGGAGTTTCCTTGGTCTAGCCAGCTATTGTCGCCGCTTTGTTGAAAACTTCTCTAAAGTGGCCAAACCTCTCACGGAACTTCTCAAGAAAGATAAAAAGTTTGAGTGGTCCCCACAGTGTGAATACAGTTTTCAGGAACAGAAAAGACGCCTGACTTCTGCTCCCATACTTGTGCCACCGGATTTCACTAAAGACTTTGTTATCTACTGCGATGCCTCACGGCAGGGACTAGGTTGCATTCTTATGCAGGATCATCATGTGATTGCCTATGCATCTCGACAGTTGCATCCACATGAGGAGAATTATCCTACACATGATCTAGAGCTTGCAGCCGTAGTCTATGCACTCAAGACCTGGCGACATTACCTTCTTGGTAAACGTTGCGAGATCTACACCGATCACCAGAGTCTCAAGTATATCTTCACCCAACCAGATTTGAACCTTAGGCAAAGACGTTGGTTGGAGGTGATCTCAGATTATGATCTAGGGATTATTTACACTCCAGGCAAAGCCAATGTCATGGCTGATGCGCTAAGCCGTAAATCCTATTGCAATAATCTCATGTTGCAGCAAGGCCAACCACTTCTCCATGAGGAATTCTGTAAGCTTAATCTTCACATTGCTCCTCACGGATTCCTTTCTACCTTAATGGTGAAACCTACTCTTGAGGATCAGATCATAACTAGCCAGCAATATGATACGGGTATTTCTCGAATCAAGGATAACGTTAAGAAGGGAGCTGTTGGTAGTTTCTTTGTTGATGATCGAGGTGTTGTTTTCTTCGAGAACCATCTGGTGGTTCCTAAGAAGCAACATCTTCGACAACTGATCCTTCAGGAGGCGCATGAATCTCCTCTCACGATTCATCCCGGTAGTACTAAGATGTATCAGGACCTACGCCAGAGGTTCTGGTGGACTAGGATGAAGAGAGAAATTGCTCAGTTCATTGACAACTGTGACGTTTGTCGTCGCGTTAAGGCAGAGCATCAGAGACCTGCTGGCACCCTTCAGCCTTTAGCTATTCCTGAATGGAAATGGGATAAAGTTGGTATGGACTTCATCACCGGCTTTCCCAGGACCAAGAGAGGGAATAATGCTATCTTCGTAGTCATTTATCGTCTTTCCAAAGTGGCTCACTTCCTACCTGTTCGAGAGAGTATCACCGCTAGTCAGCTCACTGACTTATATATTTCTCGAATAGTTTCACTTCATGGTGTTCCAATAGATATCAATTCAGATCGTGGTAGTCTTTTCACTTCTCATTTCTGGGAGAGTTTCCAAACTGCCATGGGAACCCATCTTTCCTTCAGTACCACTTTCCACCCTCAGTCGAGTGGTCAGGTGGAAAGGGTCAACCAAATTCTTGAAGACATGCTTAGAGCTTGCGTTATCTCATTCGGTATGGATTGGGAGAAATGTCTTCCTTTTGCCGAGTTTGCTTATAACAATAGCTATCAATCCAGTCTCAAGAAAGCTCCTTTTGAGATTCTCTATGGACGAAGATGTCGAACACCCTTGAACTGGTCAGAAACCGGTGAAAGACAATTCTTTGGACCGGACATGATCCAGGAGGCAGAAGAGCAAGTTCGCATCATTCGTGAGAATTTGAAAACAGCCCAGTCTCGTCAAAAGAGCTAGTATGATCGTCATCATAAGGATATGACTTATGAAGTTGGCGACAAAGCTTACCTTCGGGTTACTCCTTTGAAGGGTACCCATCGCTTCGGTATCAAGGGCAAGTTGGCTCCTCGTTACATTGGTCCTTTTCGCATTCTCGCTAAACGAGGAGAGGTTGCCTACCAGTTGGAACTACCCCCACATCTTTCCAGAGTGCATGATGTCTTCCACGTCTCTCAACTCAGGCGTTGCTTCTCGGATCCCATCCGCGGAGTGGATCACGAAACGCTTGATCTCCAAGATAACATCACATATCGAGAGTACCCTATTCGCATTCTTGATCAAGCAGAGTGTGTCACCCGACGTCATAACATCAAGTTTCTCAAGGTTCAGTGGTCTCATCATTCCGAGAGAGAATCTACTTGGGAGCGAGAAGATCGTCTTCGACTGGAGTACCCCACTTTCTTTCCGTTGACCCCTGAATCTTGGGACGAGATTCTTTCAAGTGGGGGCGAGTTGTCACATCCCTAGTTCTGGTATGACCTAGACTAGCTAGTCATGTGTGCATCATGTTTAAATTCCATTTAATTCTGAAATGAGGATTTGCGAAACCCTCAGAATCATTTCTGAAAATGACCCAAATAAAAATTGCTCCGAAAGGTCCAAGAAAATGCTCATGTTGCTCTCTGAAAATATTGGACAGAGATAAAAATCAAACCAATATTTTTAGGAGCTCATAAGTATTTATTTTGGGCATTTGGAATTAATGCATAATTATTTGCATTGGATATATTTTTGTTATATATATGATATATGTCCAAAAATTATGCCTTTTGGTGAGGAGCTCTGGAACAATACCACTAGCCCCTACAAAAATTGGCATAAGTAAATAAAATGATTTAGTATTATTATTAAATCAAAACATATGTCAGAAAAATAGAAAGAAAAACAAATAAAAATATAAGGGAGAAGAGACCTACCTGGCTCTTACCTCCCTATGCAGCCTGGCATTGCCCAGTGGCCCAACAGGCTGGCCCAGCCAGCAGGCAGCCCAGCCCAACTGCTAGGAGCTTCTTCAAGCTCCTGCCGGTAGGAGCTGCTGCGTGACCGCGCCACAGCCGGCCATGGCCACGTCTCCGGCCACCTCCTGCTTCCCCTCCTTGTCACTCTGGCCTCCCTGGACGTCGCCACGACGCCCCGCACCTCTCTCCCTCTCTCTCATTCCTTCCCCTCCCCTGGTCTCTCTCCCACGCGACGCCCGAATGCCACTGTCGCCGCCGCTCGCCGTTACCGTAGCCACCGTCTTCCCCTCGCCTGTCCGACCAGCTCAGAAGCTCCGACACGTCGCCGTCCACCTCTCCGTCGAGCCACGCGACGCGGGAAGCCCTGGAACACCGTCAACATCACCATCTTCGCCTCCGGCCACCGGAGATCGTCCTCGCCGCCACACCGCCGTCCGGCCTTCCCCGAGCTCGCTGACGACGCCATTGATACCGCTGTGAGCCCCACCGTCGATTCCCCCTACTCCCCTGCCCTTCTGCGCCCTCCAGCCCCTCTGCCGCTCGAGCCGAGCTCTGGCCGCCGCCGCGAGCTCTGGCCACCCTGCGACCTCCCGTCACCTCTGCTGGATGCGGACGAGCCCGGGCTATGCCCCGGTGCTCTTAGCCGCTGCCCCCGTGCACCGCAGCACTGCGCCCGCCCTCGGCCGAACTCAGGCCGTCCCCGCCTCTCCCACTTGCTCCAGATGACGCGGACGAGCGCTGGCTCCTCGCTAGTGGTCTCCGCGAGCCATTTGGACCTCCACCGTGTTCGGCCTTGCCGGCGGCTAAACGCCGGTGGGGTTTGACCCTTTGACCTCGCCGGCCCGTCAGGTGGGCCCCGTGGGTCAGGTGATTAGCTTAAGGCTAATCACCGTTAACTAACCCCCCTCACACTGACCAGTGGGCCCAGTGCCACTAATCCTTTATTTAAGATAAAACTAACCCCCCCTGTTTAACCCGTGTCACTGACGTGTGGACCCCACACGTCAGGTTTGACTAGTCAGCGCTGTTGACTTGCTGCCGCAAGCATGACGCAGTGCTGACGCAATTATTTATTTTCTGGATTTAAATTTAATCAGGAAATTCCAGAAAATTAGCAAAACTTCAAAAAATCATAGAAATTCAACCGTAGCTCAGATTGAAATAATTTATATATGAAAAATTATCAGAAAAATGCAATCTATCCATCTGTACTAGTTTCATGCATCACAAACCAACTTATACCTACTATATAAGTGAAACACTATAATGGCTTATATAAAGAGCTTATTTTGGAGATGCATTTGAATCTTTGGTTCAATTGGATTTCACCCAAATAAAAGCTAGTTGCATTAGCTTAATCAGCATCACATCTACATGCCATGTTCATGCATCATATTGTTGCATATGCTTGTGTATTGATTTCCGACACCGTTCCTTCTTGATAGGTCCTGCTCCGGAGACCGTTCCAGAGTACCTGTTTGAGGAGCAGGGCCTTCCTTGTTGATCTACCAGGCAAGCAAACCCCCTTGTTCATTCCGATACAATCCTACTCTCGCTCCTGCTCTCAATTATTGCATTAGGACAACAACGTTTCAACTGCTACTTTGTGCTGCGGTAGTTGAACCCATTCCTCTGCATGACCTGTCATTGCCACAGTAAATAGTTGAAACCCACTAGCATGTGTAGGAGTTGATTGAGCCATGTTGTGTTCCTACCATGCCATGCCTGCTATTGCTTAGAGTTGTGTCAGGTCTGATTCATTGGGAATGAATTGGAGTGTTACGATATGTTCTGGTGCTGAGAGTTAAGTGTGTGAACACGACTTGGTAAAGGTAGCGGTGAGAGGCCATGTAGGAGTACATGGTGGGTTGTCTCACTGGAACCGTCCTTAAGCACTGAGTTCTATGTATGTTGTCCAATGACTCGATACTACCACACATTGGGATCCTTAATTGACTCTCTCGACTTATTAACCAACTTGATCTCTGTCCAGGAGTCGCAACTAGTTTCTGGTGTTTGTAGGTAGTGTTAGTAGTCTACCAAGTGGCACCTGGCCAGGTGGGCTTGGGACAGACTAGGCACAGTGGCACGGTGTACCAAGTGGCACCCGGATGGTGGGCTTGGGAACACTGCTCACATCGTTTGGGGCCGTGAGCGACACCCCGGCCGGATCTCCTTGCAGATGGAACCCGAATAGGTGATAAACCTGGACTAGAGTCCTGTGTGGTTAGTCAGGTCGTGGCCGACACCCTCGCCAGGCTTCCGCTTGAAGGTTGCCGAGATACATGATGTGTACATGGCGGTAAGTGGCGAGAGCGTGTGTGAAGAAGTACACCGCTGCAGGGTTAACATGATCTATTCGAATAGTTGGGTCTGCGGTTATGGACTTCTTGGATGCTTACATGGTACATAGACAACTTGAAGTGGATACTCTAAAATTCTCAAGACAAGTGTGAGTGCTATGGATGGCCTTCTCGTAGGGAGACGGGGATGAATTCATAGTAGTGTATTGTGTGGTGATTAGTGGACTCGTATGCGCCATATCACCTCAAGAAGTTTCTCGTAGTCGTAGAACAGGATAGCCACTGAGTCAAAGCTGGCTTGCTGCAACTAAACCCCACATTACCCTCTTGATACAAATGCATGTATGATAGGATCTGATGTAAGTCTTGCTGAGTACCTTTGTACTCATGTTGCTTTATTTATGTTTTTGCAGTGGAGACTTCGGTCTTACTAGTGTTTTTGTGGACTTCGACGAGTAGCTTGTACCTCAGCTATGATCTTGATCGGATGTTGTAGATAGTCAGGCTCTTTAGCCTTTTTCATTTGTAGATGTTTGTACTCAGACATGTAATGCTTCCGCTTGTTGCTTGTTTGCTCTGAATGTTGGGTCATGTGACCCCTGTTTGTAATAAATGCTATGATGGCTCTTCTGAGCCTTTATCTATATGAGTTGTTGAGTTATGTTGTGATGCCATGTTGTACAACACATACTTGCATGTTATGCGTACGTGTAATGTGTATTGCTATGTGTGGGATCTGACTATCTAGTTGTTTATCCTTAGTAGCCTCTCTTACCGGGGAATGTCTCCTAGTGCTTCCACTGAGCCCTGGTAGCTTGCTACTGCTCCGGAACACTTAGGCTGGCCGGCATGTGTCCTTCTTTGTTCTTGTGTCTGTCCCTTCGGGGAAATGTCATGCGGTGTCTACCGGAGTCCTGTTAGCCTGCTACAGCCCGGTTTATCGGAGTCCTGCTAGCCCAGTTGCTAAAGCCCGGATTCACTCGCTGATGACCGACACGTTCGATGCTGGGTCATGTATGCCTGTCCCTGTAAGTTAGTGCCACTTCGGGTTCACGACTAGCCATGTCAGCCCGGGTTCTTGTCATATGGATGCTAGCGACACTATCATATACGTGTGCCAAAAGGCGCAAACGGTCCCGGGCATGGTAAGGCGACACCCGTGGGAATACCGTGCGTGAGGCCACAAAGTGATATGAGGTGTTACATGCTAGATCGGTGTGGCATAGAATCGGGGTCCTGACACTATCGCTCTCTGCCTCTCTCCCACCACATCTCCCTCACCCGTGGCACTGCTGCATCTTCCTCGCCCATGTCGCCGCGCATCTCCCTCACCCGCGTAGCAGCCACATCTCCCTCGCCTGTTTCGCTGCATCTCCCTTAACCGCGTCACCGCTGCCCTCTTTCTCTCATGTCATCCCTGCTTCGTTGTCCCAAGATTCGATTTTTACCGCCGGAGGAGCCGCTGGAGTAGGAGGAGCTTCGGGAAGAGGAACTGTGGCGGTGAGGAGCTGCCGGATCTATGCAGCTGTGGGGAGCTGCTGCATCTGTGCGACGGTGACGAGGAGCAGTAGGCGGTGCTGAGCGCCGACGTGCCGAAGGAGAGGAGGATGGTGGGATCCACGAAGGCACCTCTGCCCTGCCCCCGCGCTTGAGCACGTTGTACACCACGTGACGCTGAAGGATGCGGTCGAACACCAGCTGCGGCAGCTTTTTGTCGTCGCGACCGCCGCCGTCCTCCTCGCGTGCGGCCTCCATGAGCAACTCCTTGAGGAGCAGCTGTTGCATCAGGTGGCGAGAGGATGGACGTGGTTGCCCGACTGTGCGTCCATGGATGATGACTCCTTGAGGTATTGCTCTCTCTTCCTCTTCCTGTCTCTTCTCCGTAAAAACTTAATGTCAGATGCTAGGAGTAGTGCTAGCAAATGGAGATTCTTGTGATCTTGTGTACTGCTAGGAGTAGTGCTAGCAAATGTTACGGATGCTAATGTCAGATGTGAGGCGTTAAAATAATTGCCTACCGAGCTCTCTGTAATCAACCAAGCAGCAACAACATTCCAACATTTCTTCAGAGGTTTACTTTTGATGGTCGATTATTTTACTTCAGTTGTCGTTCGATTCAGAGTTCCAATGTTGCTTCAGTCATTCATTCAGATGAGTACCATCTACGTGTCTGGTGTGGAATTGCATGTTTTGGAGTCTTGTTTGGAATTAAGTGAGGCTCTTTCTACTGTACACTAACATCTGTGAGCTTAGTAGGGTTAAGAGTAGGACTGATTTTACTACTCCACTTGCAATAGTATTGTTGTTTCCTCACCAACATCTATGCTAGTGTAGTTTTGGTTAAATTTGCAATGAGCTAGTGGAGTATTGTACTCCTCTTGCAGCAGTATTGTATTGTACTCATCTTACAGTAGTTAGTTAGTACTCCAACAGTACTTACTGTAGTTTCTCTCCATTTTAACTGAAACTTTAATTTAAACTTTAAAATTAACTAAAGCTTTACTTCAAAACTGCAATTGTCGTGTTGTAGTTTCTGTAGCTTAAGTACTATTTTCGAGTAGTGGTTCCAAAATTTTGAGTAGCAAACAGATACAATATTTGGAGTACCTGAATAATCAGATTTGGAGTTTCTGGTTTGCAGTCAGATTAGCTTGGAGTAGTAGCAGTGCTTGCTCCGCTCTTCTCTTTTGAAATAAAAAAAGTGAGTTCAAGATTTGGAGTAGTGTAGATCTTCTCTTCTCTTTTTAGTTAATTTCAATTAACTCAAACCTTTGAGTTTCTTTAATTAAATTAACTGAAACCTTTTTCTATTAATTAAACTAACTTAGACCTTTTTCAGTTAATTAAACTAATTAAATGAAACCTATTGCTGTTTAGTGGGGTAATTTAGTGTATATTGCTCTTCTCCTCTCCTCTCCTCTCTTCTCTTCAGTACTTGGCAGTAGGAGTAGTTCTTGAAGTAGGAGTATTGTATAGGACAACAGTAGTATTACCCAGTGACAATTCCAGTAGGAGTAGTTCTTGGATCTCTTCTCTTCTCCTTTCGTTTCTTGAATTGGAGTACTCCTGGACATTAGTATTGTCTTGTTTATTAATAAAGCATTGGAGTACTCCTGGACATTAGTACTCCATGGAGTTACTTACTCCAATAGCTTAATCCAGTTACTTACTCTCTTCTTATCTCTCCTCTCTTCTCTTCTCTTATCTAAAAATTAACTGTAAATTAAAACCTTTTCTGTTAATTAAATCTAAAATAAACATTTTTAGTTAATTAAACTTAAATTAAAGCTTTTTAGTTAATTAAACTTAAATAAAACCTTTTCTGTTAATTAAATCTAAATTAAACCTTTTCTGCTAATTAAATCTAAATTAATCCTCTCATCTTCTATTCCACTCCTTTCCTCTCCTAGCCCTTTCCTCCTAAGAAAATAAGAGAATTCACTCCACACAAGCCGATGCAAACATATGGAGTAAAAATGATCATACAAATGGAGTAAAAAAATCCACTCCGCACAAGCCTTTGCAAACATACTCAAATATGGATTATAATCATACTCCACACAAATAATCATAAGGATGCAACAAGCATACTCCACAAGCCTCATATCAGGTCTCTTAACAACAAGCATCTCAAGTCTCTTGGCAACAAGCATAGCATCTCAAGTCTCTTGGCAACAAGCATATCATCTCAAGTCTCTTGGCAACAAGCATCTCAAGTCTCTTGGCAACAAGCATAGCATCTCAAGTCTCTTGGCAACAAGCATAGCATCTCAAGTCTCTTGGCAACAAGCATCTCAGGTATCTTGACACCAAGCATCTCAAGTCTCTTGACAACAAGCATCCTCAGGTCTCTTGACAACAAGCATCTCAAGTCTCTTGGCAACAAGCATAGCATCTCAAGTCTCTTGGCAATAAGCATCTCAGGTATCTTGACACCAAGCATCTCAAGTCTCTTGACAACAAGCATCCTCAGGCCTCTTGGCAACAAGCATCCTCAGGTCTCTTGGCAACAGCATCTCAGGTCTCTTGACAACAAGCATCTCAGGCCTCTTCCATTATTGAACCCTCTCTATTAGCCCTAAGTTGTGTAGGGCATTTGCGTAAACCTCTTGAGGGCAAGACAATCTTGGAGGTAGCTGCCCAAGACCCTCGAGCCTTTACTTGTTCACATGTGGTATTTTATACCCATTGTCCCCTGTTTGTAGAGATAGGAAAATTCTATTGAGCTTGTAAACCTCATAGCCTTCAAATTCCTCCAAAACACCATTAGTAAGGTCTTGTAGTGTTTTAGGACTCAGACAATCTGTCAGGGATTGAAGCGAGTTAAAAAACCCAAGGTCAAGCACATTCAAATCAGGACTGTTGGCAGGCTGTTGTATTATTCTGATGTCAAGTCCAGTTTTTGCGACAGCTACTAGAAATTCTGGGTCATTTGACAAGATATGGGGCTTAGCATTATCGTGCTGAATGTAGATGGTCTGTCCAGCATCACTTTCAGGCCAAACTGCTTGTATCGCTGGCAAGACCTTCTCTATCAGGAACTCCCTTGTCACTTTTCTGTCGACCTTTATTGACTTTGTCTCTATTGTACCTCTGGTCCTGTTATCACTTCTCCTCTGAGCAGGAACTTCTTTCACAAATGGCCAGATAGAGATTTTCCCAAAGAAGGTCACGTTTCCTTCATGGTCCCACCTTGGCCAAGCAACAACCGTTAAGAACATCACCTTGCCAATGCAGTTGCCATGTATAGGCCTCGTAGGCTCCTCCTCCCCATCCAGCAGATAGTAGGTGTTATTTTTCTTCGTCATATTGAACCATTTCTCATCAATGTGCACAACATTATGCATTGTCTTGAATTTAGGCCTTGAAGTTTCTATCATTGTCTCGTCAAGCATTGACATACAAAATTCCATCCTATCCTTGATATTCTTTTCCTTTAGAGTTGGCTTCACACAATTTGTGTGCCTTTTTTTATCAAATTTAGCTTGAACTTTCTATGCAGTGTGGTAGGGCTACATCCCAGTTGCCAAGCTAGAGATCTGATAATGGACCTCTTGTTTAGTGGGATGGTAGGGATTTGCTCTAAATTGATGTCCTTTGGCTTTCTTCTAGAGTTTCCTTTTCTATGATCGGAAACGTCCACCTCTAAACCTTCTGAAATTTGCTCCATCGCCTTCTGCCAAACTCTTTGTATACTCCTCACTTCTACCTTAAAAAAATTGTGCAAGGTCTTTCTTATCATTTCTTTTGAATTTGCCACCTCTACTCATACACACTGAATGCAATGCCACATAAGTAGCATACTTTTGCTCATTAGTGAGGGTTTTCTTTTTTCTAACTCCTTGCTCAACAACTGCAACAAGAAACAAAACAATGAAAAAAAATATTAGTCCATGCTCAAATGATCAAATGAAAAACAACAAGAAATGATCAAATGATGAAATGCTCAAATGATAAATTGATCAAGATCAAATGATAAATTGATGAAATGATAAATGAGCTACTGTTCATTTTCATAAACTAGAGTTACTGTTCATTTTCAGAAACTTGCTAAATGAGCTACTCTTACTGTTCATTTTCAAAAACTAGAGTATTCAGTCTGATCTAGATTTGATCATATTTTTCATGGATAATTCAGTTTGATCACTACTTGATCATATTTTTCCTGGAGTATGATCTAAACTTGATCATGCAAATTGGTCACTACTTGATCATATTTTTCCTAGAGTATTCAGTTTGATCTAAAGTTGCTAAATGAACTGTTCATTTTCAGAAACTGGAGTAGTATTACTATTGTTGTTACTATTGTTGTTTCAGTTAACTTGGAGTAGTTCACTATTGTTTCATGATCTAACTTGGAGTATAACACTTGCAGATGAGTATTAACACTTGCAGAGTACCAAATGAATTTGTTAATACCAAACTTTGTTGTTAAACATTGTTTATACCAAATGCATTTTTTAATTGCTCAACACTTTCTTGCTACTACATTATAGGGGTACAAATGAATTATTGATTGTTCATGGCAGGAGTACTGGAGCTCACCAACTGCATCTTGACTGGGATCGATGCCCTCTTCCTCTTCCATGTTCATATCATCTTGGAGTATGTCTTCTTCTTCGGCTGGAGTGCAAAGATCAAAATCCATGCCTCTGCCCTAACTATGTCTATTTCCTTTTTCAGCTACTGCCTATTCTGAAGTTGGTGCAATGGAGCCTGGAGCTGCACCTGTTGGACCTGGAGCCTGTTCAGGTACTGCCACAGTATAAGTTCATGCAACATCAAGCACTGTAGTACTCCAACATCATGCAATTCTAGTCCTGTCATGAAAATGATGTTGCATGATGTTGTAAAAGTGATTCTGCCCCTTTAGTACTTCATCATGCAATTGTATTTCAACATCATGCTACTCTATTAATTACACTCCAATATCATGCAACTGTTTCAGTAGTACTGCAATTCTACTCCAGTACAGCACTGATTTTTGGAATGCTCCAACATCATGCAACTACTCCAACATACGAAGTGACAAATCCCAATCTCGGTTCATGCCAACCCAACAGATACCTTCAGAGATACCTGTAGAGCATCTTTATGAATGATGTTTGATAGCACACAAGGTATTCCTCCGGTATCCGAGAGTTGTATGATCTCATGGTCAAAGGAATATGTATTTGACATTAAGAAACCAGTAGCAATAAACTGAACGATCATATGCTAAGGTAACGGATGGGTCTTGTCCATCACACCATTCTCCTAATGATGTGATCCCGTTATCAAATGACAACTCATGCCTATGGTCAGGAAACCTTAACCATCTTTTGCTCAATGAGCTAATCTAGTAGAGCCTTACTAGGGACTTTGGTATTTGCTTATGTATTCACACATCTATTTAAGTTTCTGATCAATACAATTATAGAATGGATAATAAACCATTATCATGATGAAGGAAATATAATAATAACCACTTTATTATTGCCTCTAGGGCATATTTCCAATAGTCTTCCACTTGCACTAGATTCAATAATCTAGATTACATAGTAATGAAATCTAACACCCATGGAGTCTTGGTGTTGATCATGTTTTGCCCGCAGAAGAGGTTTAGTCAACGGGTCTGCCACATTCAGATCCGTATGTATTTTGAAAATTTCTATGTTTCCATCCTTGACCTTTTCACGAACGGAGTTGAAGCGTCACTTGATGTGTTTGGATCTCTTGTGAAACTTGGATTCCTTGGCTAAGGCAATTTCTCCAGTGTTGTCACAAAAGATTGTCATTGGACCTGATGCACTGGGTATTACACCCAGATCGGATATGAACTCCTTCATCCATAATCCTTCATGCGCTGCTTCTAAAGCAGTTATGTACTCTGCTTCACATGTAGATCCCACCATGACTCTCTGCTTAAAACCGCACCAACTGACAACTCCACCGTTCAAAATAAATATGTATCTAGTTTGTGACTTCGAGTCATTCGGATCAGTGTCGAAGCTAGCATCGATGTAACCCTTTACGACGAGCTCTTCGCCACCTCCATAAACGAGAAACATATTCTTGGTCCTTTTCAGGTACTTCGGGATATTCTTGACCGCTGCCTAGTGATCCGCTCCTGGATTACTTTGGTACCTTCCTGCCAAACTTATGGCAAGGCACACATCAGGTCCGGTACACAGCATGGCGTACATTATAGAACCTATGGCCGATGCATAGGGAATGACTTTCATGCTCTCTCTATCTTCTGTCGTGGTCAAACTTTGAGTTAGACTCAATTTCACACCTTGCAACGCAAGCAATAACCCTTTTGTTGACTAGTCCATTTTGAACTTCTTCAGAACTTTGTCAAGGTATTTGCTTTGTGAAAGTCCTATTAAGTGTCTTGATCTATCCCTATAGATCTTGATGCCCAATATTTAGGCAGCTTCACCGAGGTCTTTCATTGAAAAATTCTTATTCAAATACCCCTTTATGCTATCCAGAAATTCTATATCATTTCCAGTCAGCAATATGTCATCCACATATAATATCAGAAATGTTACAGAGCTCCCACTCACTTTCTTGTAAATACAGGCTTCACTATAAGTCTGTATAAAACCAAATGCTTTGATCACCTCATCAAAGCATATATTCCCACTCCAAGATGCTTGCACCAGTTCATATATGGATCGCTGGAGCTTACACATTTCGCTAGAACCCTTAGGATCGACAAAACCTTCTGCTTGCATCATATACAACCCTTCTTTATGAAATCCGTTAAGGAATTCAGTTTTGACGTCCATTTGCTAGATTTCATAATCATAAAATGCGACAATTTCAAACATGATTCTGATAGACTTAAGCATCGCTACGGGTGAGAAAATCTCATCGTAGTCAACTCCTTGAACTTGTCAAAAACCTTTTGCGATAAGTCGAGATTTGTAGACAATGATATTGCCATCATCGTTTGTCTTCCTCTTGAAGATCCATTTATTCTTAATGGCTTGCCGATCATCGGGTAGGTCCACCAAAGTCCACACTTTGTTCTCATACATGGATCATATCTTAGATTTCATGGCCTCAAGCCATTTGACGGAATCTAGGCTCATCATAGCTTCTTCATAGTTCGTAGGTTCACCGTTGTCTAACAACATGACTTCCAGGATAGGATTACCATACCACTCTTGTGTGGTACGTGTTCCGGTCGACCTACGAGGTTTAGTAGTAACTTGATCTAAAGTTTCATGATCATCATCATTAGCTTCTCCTCTAGTTGGAGTAGGCATCATGGGAATGGTTTTATTTGATGTGCTACATTCAAATTCAAGAGAAGGTACAACTACCTCATCAAGTTCTACTTTCCTCCCACTCACTTCTTTCGAGAGAAACTCCTTCTCTATAAATGACCCATTCTTAGCAACAAAGATCTTGCCTTTGGATCTGTGGTAGAAGGTATACCCAATTGTTTCTTTAGGGTATCCTATGAAGATGCAATTCTCTACTTTGGATTCTAGCTTACCAGGCTGAAGCCTTTTGACATAAGCTTCGCATCCCCAAACTTTAAAAAACGACGGCTTAGGTTTCTTGCCAAACCATAGTTCATATGGTGTTGTCTCAATGGATTTAGACGGTGCCCTATTTAACGTGAATTTAGTTGTCTCTAATGCATAACCCCAAAATGATAAAGGAAAATATGTAAGAGACATCATAGAACGCACCATATCTAATAAAGAACGGTTACGACGTTCGGACACACCATTACAATGTGGTGTTCTAGGTGGCGTGAGTTGTGAAACAATTCCATATTGTCTTAAATGAAGGCCAAACTCGTAACTCAAATATTCACCTCCGCGATCAGATCGTAGAAATTTTATTTCCTTGTTACGATGACTTTCCACTTCACTCTGAAATTCTTTGAACTTTTCAAATGTTTTAGACTTGTGTTTTATCTAGTAGATATATCCATACCTACTCAAATCATCTGTGAAGGTTAAAAAATATTGATACCCACCGCATGCTTCAACACTCATTGGACCGCATACATCGGTATGTATTATTTCTAGTAAGTCAGTAGCTCGCTCCATTGATCCGGAGAACGGAGTTTTAGTCATCTTACCCATGAGGCATGGTTTGTAAGTATCAAATGATTCGTGATCAAGTGATTCCAAAAGTCCATCCACATGGATTTTCTTCATGCGCTTTACACCAATATGACCTAAATGGCAGTGCCACAATTGCACTATCATTATCAACTTTACATCTTTTGGCATCAATATTATGAATATGTGTGTCACTACGATCGAGATTCAACAAGAATAGACCATTCACTAAGGGTGCATGACTATAAAAGATGTTACTCATATAAATAGACCAACCATTATTCTTTGACTTAAATGAATAACCTTCTCACAATAAACAAGATGCAGATATAATGTTCATGCTCAACGCTGGCACCAAATAACAATTATTGAGGTCTAAAACTAATCTCGAAGGTAGATGTAGAGGTAGCGTGCCGATGGCGATCACATCAACTTTGGAACCATTTCCGACGCGCATCGTCACCTCGTCCTTAGCCGATCTTCGTTTATTCTGCAACTCCTGTTTAGAGTTAAAAGTATGAGCAACCAAACCAGTATCAAATACCCAGGCTCTATTAAGAGCATTAGTAAGGAACACATCAATAACATGTATATCAAATATAACTTTGTTCATTTTGCCATCCTTCTTATCTACCAAGTACTGGGGCAGTTCCGCTTCCGATGGCCATTTGCTTTGTAGTAGAAGCACTCAGTTTCAGGTTTGGGTCCAGCTTTGGGCTTCTTCACAGGAGCGGCAACTTACTTTCCATTCTTCTTGAAGTTGCATTTCTTTCCCTTTCCATTTTTCTTAAAACTGGTGGTCTTGTTAACCATCAACACTTGATGCTCTTTCTTGATTTCTACCTCCGCCGATTTCAGCATCGCGAAGAGCTCGAGAATCGTTTTCGTCATCCCTTACATATTATTGTTCAGCATGAAGCGTTTGTAGCTTGGTGGCAGTGACTGAAGAACTCTGTCAACAACACTCTCAACTGGAAGATCAATTCCCAGCTGAGTCAAGTGCTTGTGGTACCCAAACATTCTGAGTATGTCTTCACTGACAGAACTGTTCTCCTCCATCTTACAGCTAAAGAACTAGTTGGAGACTTCATAACTCTCAACCTGGGCATTAGCTTGAAATATCAACTTCAGCTCTTGGAACATCTCATATGCTTCGCGGCATTCAAAAAGCTTTTGAAGTCCTGGTTCCAAGCCATAAAGCATGGCACACTGAACTATTGAGTAGTCATTAGATTGAGCCTGCCAGACGTTCATAACATCTGCATCAGCTCCTGCAGCAGGCCTATCACCTAGTGGTGCATCAAGGACATAATTCTTCCGTGCAGCAATGCGGATAATCCTCAAGTTACGGACCCAGTACATGTAGTTGCCACCATCATCTTTCAACTTAGCTTTCTCTAGGAATGCATTCAAATTCAAGGGAACAGTTGCACGGGCCATTGATTGCAACATAGATTTGCAAATACTATTAGGACTAAGTTCATGATAAATTTTAGTTCAACTAATGAACTCCCACTTAAATCAACATCCCTCAAGTTGTCTAAGTGATACATGATCCAAATCAACTAACCCATGTCCGATCATCACGTGAGATGGGGTAGTCTTCAATGGTGAAGATCGCCATGTTGATCATATCTACTATATGACTCATGTTTGACCTTTCGGTCTCCAGTGTTCCGAGACCATGTCTATACATGCTAGGCTCGTCAGGTTTTACCCTTCTATTCTGCATGTGCAAAACTGGTTTACACCCATTGTATGTGAACGTAGAATCTATCACACCCGATCATCATGAGGTGCTTCGAAATGACGAACTTTGGCTATGGTGCATACTCGGGGAGAACACTTTTATCGTGAAATTAAGTGAAGGGGTCATCTTATAATGCTACGCCGTTCTAAGCTAAATAAGATGCATAAAGAATAAACATCACATGCAATCAAAATATGTGAGATGATATGGACATTAGCATCTTGTGCTTTTGATCTCCATCTCCAAAGCAACGGCACGATCTCCATCGTCACCAGCATGACACCTTGATCTCCATCGTTGCGTCGGGGTCATCTCGTTAACTATTGTTTCTACAACTATTGCTAATGGACAGCGATAAAGTAAAGTAATTACATGGCGCTAATTGATTGACACGCAGGTCATGCAATAATTGAAGGCAACCCTAAGGCTCCTGCCGCACTACAAAAAAATACACTTCCATGATGATACGTGTTTGTCACAGTAGGTCGCGTTTTTTGTCATGCATGTACATCCATGACAATTTTATGACAGAATCAAGATAGTCATACTTGTGCTATCGTAGAAGTGTTCCATGACATTACCAAAATTATCATCACGGAAGTGTCCACTTCCATGACGATAAATCACGCGTCACAGAAGTGCTTTCGTGAAGGGTGACCGACACGTGGCATCCACCGTAACGGAACGCCGTTAAGCTATTGGGTCGGGTTTTGGATCCGATAGCCCGTTAACAGCCCCGGCCAGTGGGGATTTTCCACGTGTAAAATCATCATTGGCTGCAGGAGACACATGTCACGTCCGTGTTGGCACAGGTGTCACTCATCCAATGGGCGAGATGTGCCTATGATATGTTGACATGTGGACCGGCCCATCAAGTTTAAATGGGCCGTCCCAACTAAAGGCCCACGAGATTTTGTGGACCATAATGGGCCGGACCAGCTAAAGGCCCATGAGATTTTGCGGACCATAATGGGTTGGCTGATACGTCCATTTTGCATCATGCTTTTATATCAATATTTATTGCATTATAGGCTGTTATTACACATTATATATCAATACTTATGGCTATTCTCTCTTATTTTATAAGGTTTACCATGAAGAGGGGGAATGCCGGCAGCTGGAATTCTGGCTGGAAAAGGAGCAAACATTGGAAACCTATTGTGCACTCCTCCAAAAGACCTGAAACTCCACGAAACATATTTTCGGATTTAATAATAATTATTGAGTGGAAGAAATACCCCAGGGGGCCCACACCCTGTCCAGGAGGGTAGGGGGTGCTCCCACCCCTACTGGGTGCGCCATCCTGTCTCCTGGGCCCCCTGGTGGCCCCCCGGTGTCCATCTTCTACTATATGAAGGGTTTTATCCTGGAAAAAATCATGGGCAAGCTTACGGGACGAAACTCCGCTGCCACGAGGCGGAACTTTGGTGGAACCAATCTAGAACTCTGGCAGAGCTGTTCTGCCAGGGATACTTCCCTCCAGGAGGGGGAAATCATCACCATCATCATCACCAGCGATCCTCCCACCGGGAGAGGGTCAATCTCCATCAACATCTTCATCGGCACCATCTCCTCTCAAACCCTAGTTCATCTCTTGTATCCAATCTTGTATCCGAAACCACAAATTGGTACTTGTGGGTTGCTAGTATTGTTGATTACTCCTTGTAGTTGATACTTATTGGTTTACTTGGTGGAAGATCATATGTTCAGATCCTTAATGCATATTATTACACCTCTGATTATGAACATGAATATGCTTTGTGAGTAGTTATGTTTGTTCTTGAGGACATGGGTGAAGTCTTGATATTAGTAGTCATGTGAATTTGGTATTCATTCGATATTTTGATGAGATGTATGTTGTCTTTCCTCTAGTGGTGTTATGTGAACGTTGACTACATGACACTTAACCATTATTGGGCCTAGAGGAAGGCATTGGGAAGTAATAAGTAGACGATGGGTTGCTAGAGTGACAGAAGCTTAAACCCTAGTTTATGTGTTGCTTCGTTAGGGGCTGATTTGGATCCATATGTTAAATGTTGTGGTTAGGTTTACCTTAATACTTTTGTTGTAGTTGCAGATGCTTGCAATAGGGGTTAATCATAGGTGGGATGCTTGTCCAAGTAAGGGCAGTACCCAAGCACCGGTCCACCCACATATCAAATTATCAAAGTACCGAGCGCGAATCATATGAACGTGATGAAACTAGCTTGACGATAATTCCCATGTGTCCTCGGGAGCGCTTTTCTCATTATAAGAAATTGTCCAGGCTTACACTTTGCTACAAAAAGGATTGGGCCACCTTGCTGCACTTTATTTACTTTCATTTCTTGTTACTCGTTACAATTTATCTTATCACAAAACTATCTATTACTTACAATTTCAGTGCTTGCACACAGTCAAAAAAAATTCAGTGCTTGCAGAGAAAACCTTACTGAAAACCGCTTATCATTTCCTTCTGCTCCTTGTTGGGTTCGACACTCTTACTTATCCAAAGGACTATGATAGATACCCTACACTTGTGGGTCATCAAGACTCTTTTATGGCTCCGTTGCCGGGGAGTGTAGCGCTTTTGGTGAGTGGAACTTGGTAAGGAAACATTTATATAGTGTGCTGAAATTTTCTGTTACTTGTTACTATGGAAACTAATCCTTTGAGGGGCTTGTTCGGGGCATCTTCGCCCCGACCAGTAGAGCAAAGAGTTGCTCCTCAACCTACTGAACCTGCTGAAAATGTTCACTTTGAAATTCCTTCGGGTATGATAGAGAAACTGCTAGCTAATCCATTTGCAGGAGATGGAACATTGCATCCCGATTTACACCTTATCTTTGTGGATGAAGTTTGTGGATTATTTAAGCTTCCAGGTATTCCCGATGATGTTTTCAAAAGGAAGGTCTTCCCTTTATCTTTGAAGGGATATGCATTGACATGGTTTAGGCTATGTAACGATACAGTATCTTGGGATTATAAACGATTGAAGTTGGAATTTCACCAGAAGTTCTATCCTATGCATCTTGTTCATCGTGATTGTAATTACATATATAATTTCTGGCCTTGCGAAGAAGAATGCATCGCTTAAGCTTCGGGCAGGCTTAAGTCAATGTTATATTCATGTCCCAATCATGAGCTCTCCAGAGAAATGATTATCCAAAAAATTTATGCTCGGTTTTCTCTCAATGATCGCACCATACTCGATACTTCCTGTGCTAGTTCTTATATGCTGAAGACTATTGAATTCAAATGGGACTTATTGGAAAGAATTAAACGCAACTCTGGAGATTGGGGTTCCGACGATGGTAAGGAGTCATGTATGACACTTAAGTTTGATTGTGTTAAATCTTTTATGGATACCGATGTTTTTCGTGGATTTAGCGCTAAATATGGACTTGACTCTGAGATAGTAGCTTCTTTCTGTGAATGTTTTGCTACTCACGTTGATCTCCCTAAGGAGAAGTGGTTTAAATATAATCCTCCCATTGAAGTAAAAGTAGTTGCACCTATTAAAGTTGAAGAAAAGACTATTACTTATAGTGATCCTATTGTTCCTACTACTTATGTTGAGAAACCACCTTTTCCTGTTAGGATAAAGGATCATGCTAAAACTTCGACTGTTGTTCATAAGAGTAATGCTACAACTTATACGCCTCCTGAGCAAATCAAAGTTGAACCTGGTATTGCTATGGTTAAAGATCTCTTGGATGATAATTTAGATGGGCATGTTATTTACTTTTGTGGTGAAACCGCTAATATTGCAAAACCAGATGGTAAGATACACAGACCCGTTGTAGGCATGCCTGTTATTTCTGTTAAAATAGGAGATCATTGTTATCACAGCTTATGTGATATGGGTGCTAGTTCTAGTGTAATACCCTATGATTTATATAAAGAGATTATCCATGATATTGCACCTGTTGAGTTAGAAGATATTGATGTTACAATTAAGCTTGCCAACAGAGATACTATTAAACCTTTTGGGATTGTTAGAGATGTTGAAGTCTTGTGTGGGAAGATCAAATACCCTGCTGATTTTCTTGTTCTTGGTTCTCCACAAGATGATTTTTTCCCATCATATTTGGTAGACCCTTCTTGAACACTGTTAAAGCTAAGATTGATTGTGAAAAGGATGTTGTCACGATTGGCTTGGATGATAGACTCATGAGTTTAATTTTGCTAAATTTCGTAGACAACCCCATGATAAAGAATTACCTAGTAAAGATGAAGTAATTGGTCTTGCTTCTATTGCCGTGCCTCCTACTGGTCCGTTAGAACAATATTTGTTAGACCATGAAAATGATATGTTTATGAAAGAAAGAAGGGAAATAGATGAAGTGTTCCATAAACAGGAACCTATTCTGAAACATAACTTACCTGTTAAAATCCTAGGGGATCCTCCTCCACCCAAGGGTGATCCCGTGTTTGAGTTAAACCATTACCTGATAATCTTAAATATGCTTATCTTGATGAAAAGAAGATATGTCATGTTATTATTAGCGCTAAACTTTCAGAGCAGGAAGAGGAAAGAGTATTGAAAACTCTGAAGAAGCACCGAGTTGCTATTGGATATACTCTGGATGATCTTAAGGGCATTAGTCCTACTCTATGCCAACATAAAATTAAAGTGGAGAAAGACGCCAAACCAGTCAAAGATCCTCAATGAAGATTAAATACTAAGATGAAAGAAGTGGTAAGAAATGAGACACTAAAGCTCCTCGAGGCAGGTATAATTTATCCCGTTGCTGATAGTGAATGGGTAAGCCCTGACCATTGTGTCCCTAAAAAGGGAGGTATCACTGTTGTTCCTAACAAAGTTGAATTGATTCTGCAAAGAATTATTACAGGTTATAGGATGGTAATTGATTTTCTTAAATTAAATAAAGCTACTAAGAAAGATCATTACCCTTTACCTTTTATTGATCAAATGCTAGAAAGACTATCCAAACACACACATTTCTGCTTTCTAGATGGTTATTCTGGCTTCTCTCAAATACCTGTGTCAGCGGAAGATCAATCAAAAACTACTTTTACTTGCCCTTTCGGTACTTTTGCTTATAGACGTATGCCCTTTGGTTGATGTAATGCACCTGCTACCTTTCAAAGATGAATGATGGCTATATTCTCTGATTTTTGTGAAAAGATTTGTGACGTATTCATGGATGATTTCTCTGTTTATGGATCCACTTTTGATGATTGTTTGAGCAACCTTGATCGAGTTTTGCAGAGATGCGGAGACACTAGTCTCGTCTTGAATTGGGAAAAGTGCCACTTTATGGTTAATGAAGGCATTGTCTTGGGGCACAAGATTCCGAGAGAGGTATTGAAGTTGATAAGGCTAAAGTTGATGCTATTGAAAAGATGCCATGTCCCAAGGACATAAAAGGTATAAGAAGTTTCCTTGGTCATGCCGGTTTTTATAGGAGGTTCATTAAGGACTTCTCTAAAATCTCTAGGCCTCTGACTAATTTATTGCAAAAAGATATTCCTTTTATCTTTGATGATGATTGTGTAGAAGCATTTGAAATACTTAAGAAAGCTTTGATCACTGCACCTATTGTCCAACCACCTGATTGGAATTTACCTTTTGAAATTATGTGTGATGCTAGTGATTATGCTGTAGGCGCTGTTCTAGGACAAAGAGTTGATAAGAAACTAAATGTTATCCAGTATGCTAGTAAGACTCTTGATACTGCCAAGAGAAATTATGCCACTACTAAAAATGAATTCTTAGCAGTTGTGTTTGCATGTGATAAGTTCAGACCTTATATTGTTGATTCCAAAGTTACTATTCATACTGATCATGCTGCTATTAAATATCTTATGGAAAAGAAAGATGCTAAGCCTAGACTCATTAGATGGGTTCTCTTGCTCCAAGAATTTGACCTGCATATTATTGATAGAAAGGGAGCTGAGAACCCCATCGCAGATAACTTGTCTAGGTTAGAGAATGTTCCTGATGACCCACTATCTATTGATGATAGCTTTCCTGATGAACAATTAGCGGTCGTTAATGTTTCTCGTACTGCTCCTTGGTATGCTGATTATGCTAATTACATTGTTGCTAAATTTATACCACCTAGTTTCACATACCAGTAAAAGAAAAAGTTCTTTTATGATTTAAGACATTACTTTTGGGATGACCCACACCTTTATAAAGAAGGAGTAGATGGTGTTATTAGACGTTGTGTACCTGAGCATGAACAGGAACATATCCTACGCAAGTGTCACTCTGAATCATATGGAGGACACCACGCTGGAGACAGAACTGCACATAAGGTATTCCAATCCGGTTTTTATTGGCCTACTCTCTTCAAAGATGCCCGTAAGTTTGTTTTATCTTGTGATGAATGTCAAAGAATTAGTAATACTACTAGACGTCAAGAAATTCCTATGAATAATTCTCTTGTTATTGAACCTTTTGATGTTTGGGGCTTTGATTATATGGGACCTTTTCCTGCCTCTAATGGTTATACACATATTTTAGTTGCTGTTGATTACGTTACTAAGTGGGTAGAAGCTATTCCAACTAGTAGTGCTGATCATAACACTTCTATTAAAATGCTTAAAGAAGTTATTTTTCTGAGGTTTGGAGTCCCTAGATATCTTATGACTGATGGTGGTTCACATTTTATTCATGGTGCTTTCCGTAAAATGCTTGCTAAGTATGATGTTAATCATAGAATCGCGTCTCCTTATCACCCACTGTCTAGTGGTCAGGTAGAGTTGAGCAATAGAGAACTCAGATTAATTTTGCAAAAGACTGTGAATAGATCTAGAAAGAATTGGTCCAAGAAACTTGATGATGTATTATGGGCCTATAGAACTGCATACAACAATCCTATGGGCATGTCTCCGTATAAGATGGTTTATGGAAAAGCTTGTCATTTTCCTCTAGAACTTGAACATAAAGCATATTGGGCTATTAAAGAGCTCAACTATGACTTTAAACTTGCCGGTGAGAATAGGCTGTTTGATATTAGCTCACTTGATGAATGGAGAACCCAAGCCTATGAAAATGCCAAACTATTCAAAGAAAAAGTCAAACGCTGGCATGACAAAAGGATACAAAAGCATGAGTTGAACATAGGTGATTATGTTTTATTATTCAACTCTCGTTTCAGATTTTTTGCAGGAAAACTTCTCTCTAAATGGGAAGGTCCTTACGTTGTCGAGGAGGTCTATTATTCTGGTGCCATAAAAACCAACAACTTCGAAGGCACAAGTCTGAGGGTGGTGAACGGTCAAAGAATTAAACATTATATTTCGGGTAATCCTATCAATGTTGAAACTAGTATTATTGAAACCGTAACCCCGGAGGAATACATAAAGGACACTTTCTAGAACGTTCCAGACTCCGAAAAGGAATAGGTATGTAGTACGGTAAGTAAACCGAATCCAAAACAATTCTAAAGGCAATCTCTATCAGTTTTGGAATATTTAAGAATTTTAGGAAGAAAGAAGTAGTCCGGGGAGGACACAAGGCCTCCACGAGAGTGGAGGGGACGCCCACCCTTACTGGGTGCGCCCCCCTTTCTCGTGGACACCTCGTGTGTCTCCCGGACTCCGTTTTCTTGCACGTTACGTATTTTGGTCGGTAAAATTTCATTATATAATCTCCCGAAAGTTTCGACCACCGTATCAAGCAAATATCCTCTGTTTTTGTTTTGAGCTGTTTTTTGTTACAGAACTAGAGCATCATGGCATCTCCAAGCGCTCCCAAGGACAAGTTTTTCGAGAGGGTTATCAACCCCTATCTCGCGGAGGTGCTGCAACACCCTCAAACCATTGTTATGCGTGAGGGGGTGCTGCAGATCCGTGATGTGGAGGGACCAAGACGTACCGGAAGTGTGGGGACAAAGCTCGAAGTCGTGGAGCAACAAGTCTTCAAGTGCCAAGGGATGGTGGAGCGTGGACTCAACGCCAACCAGATGATGATCATGGAGTTCACCAACAACCACATGCTAGATGCCAAAGTCATTGGGGAAACCATCTTCAAGCTTCAAGAGAAAATCGAGCACCTCCAAGCCCAGATCTATGACCTGCAAAACCAGAACTGTGTGTATGAATATAGATTCAAAAGGATGAGTTTGGCTACAGATTTAAGGATCTCGGAGACTCGATCATCCTTCTATGATGGTGAGCCTATGCCTTGGAAGATGGACGACAAGCCTACATCATCAATGATTCCTACTTCACCACCTCCGAGGACATAATCACATGGGTATGGGCACTCCCCTTGGCAACTGCCAAGCTTGGGGGAGGTGCGCCGGTATCGTATCACCATCACACTCCTATCTTTACCATTTTATTTAGTTCAATCCTTTTTAGTAGTATCTTGATCTAGTAGATTGAAGTTTTGATATCAAGTAGTTTCTAGTTTTGCTTTGTCATCTCTTTTATGTAATCGAGTCCGTGAGCTATCTATAATAAATATTAGTGTTGAGTCAAGGGCTTTTCTTTCTTGCTATGATCTTGAGAAAAGTAGAAAGAATAAAAAGAATAAAAGAGTTCATATTGATCTTATGGATGGTAATAACTTCACACATAGAAAGTATGAGGCTTAAAAGTTGTTGAGAGATGATAATCATAGTCTTGGTCATCGTTGTAATTAATAGGAAGTAATAAGGAAAGAGAGGTTTCACATATAAATATACTATCTTGGACATCTTTTATAATTGTGAGCACTCATTAAGTATGACATGCTAAAAGAGTCGACGTTGGACAAGGAAGACAAGGTAATGGTTTATGTTTCCTCGCATCTCAGTTAAAGTATATTGTCATTGACCTTCCGAACATGTTGAGCTTGCCTTTCCCCCTCATGCTAGCCAAATTCCTAGCACCAAGTAGAGATACTACTTGTGCTTCCAAATATTCTTAAACCCAGTTTTGCCATGAGAGTCCACCATATCTACCTATGGATTGAGTAAGATCCTTCAAGTAAGTTGTCATTGGTGCAAGCAATAAAAATTGCTTTCTAAATATGCATGACTTATTAGTGCGGAGAAAATAAGCTTTATACGATCTTGTTATGGAAGCAATAAAAGGGATGGATTGCATAATAAAGGTCCATACACAAGTGGCAATATAAAGTGACGTTCTTTCGTACTAACATTTTGTGTATCCAACCCTAAAAGCGCATGACAACCTCTGCTTCCCTCTGCGAAGGGCCTATCTTTTACTTTATGTTCTTACTTTACGTTTTTACTTTATGCTTGAGTCAAGGTGACCTTCACCATTCCCTTTTTCATTTTATCCTTTGGCAAGCTCCTCATGTTTGAAAAATCATGATGTATATATCCAATTGGATGTTCGTTAGAATGGACTGTTATTGTTGACATCACCTAAAGGTGAATATGTTGGTAGGCAACACAATAAGACCCTATCTTTCTCAGTGTCCGGCTGAAACTCCGTAACCACAAGTATTGTGTGAGTGTTAACAATTGTAGAAGATTATATGATAGTTGAGTATGTGGACTTGCTGAAAAGCTCTATTCTTGACTCTTTGTGATGTTACGATAAATTGCAATTGCTTCAATGACTGATATTATAGTTTGATAGCTTTCAACAATGTTTATGAACCATACTTGACATTGTGAATTGATTGTTACTTGAGCATAATAATTCCTATGACAAAATCTATATATGTTGTTGTTATAATAATGATCATGATGCCCTCATGTCCGTATTTTATTTTTATCGACACCTCTATCTCTAAACATGTGGACATATTTTTCGATTTTGGCTTCCGCTTGAGGACAAGCGAGGTCTAAGCTTGGGGGAGTTGATACGTCCATTTTGCATCATGCTTTTATATCAATATTTATTGCATTATGGGCTGTTATTACACATTATATATCAATACTTATGGCTATTCTCTCTTATTTTATAAGGTTTACCATGAAGAGGGGGAATGCCGGCAGCTGGAATTCTGGCTGGAAAAGGAGCAAACATTGGAAACCTATTCTGCACTGCTTCAAAACACCTGAAACTCCACGAAACCTATTTTTGGATTTAATAAGAATTATTGAGCGGAAGAAATACCTCAGGGGGCCCACACCCTGTCCAGGAGAGTGAGGGGCGCGCCCACCCCTACTGGGCGCGCCCCCTGTCTCTTGGGCCCCCTGGGGGCTCCCCGGTGTCCATCTTCTGCTATATGAAGCGTTTTATCCTGGAAAAAATCATGGGCAAGCTTACGGGACGAAACTCCGCCTCCACGAGGCGGAACTTTGGCGGAACCAATCTAGAACTCCGGCAGAGTTGTTCTGCCGGGGATACTTCCCTCTGGGAGGGGGAAATCATCACCATCGTCATCACCAACGATCCTCCCACCGGGAGAGGGTCAATCTCCATCAACATCTTCATCAGCACCATCTCCTCTCAAACCCTAGTTCATCTCTTGTATCCAATCTTGTATCCAAAACCACAAATTGGTACCTGTGGGTTGCTAGTAGTGTTGATTACTCCTTGTAGTTGATACTTATTGGTTTACTTGGTGGAAGATCATATGTTCAGATCCTTAATGCATATTATTACACCTCTGATTATGAACATGAATATGCTTTGTGAGTAGTTATGTTTGTTCCTGAGGACATGGGTGAAGTCTTGATATTAGTAGTCATGTGAATTTGGTATTCGTTCGATATTTTGATGAGATGTATGTTGTCTTTCCTCTAGTGGTGTTATGTGAACATCGACTACATGACACTTAACCATTATTGGGCCTAGAGGAAGGCATTGGGAAGTAATAAGTAGATGATGGGTTGCTAGAGTGATAGAAGCTTAAACCCTAGTTTATGCGTTGCTTCGTTAGGGGCTGAGTTGGATCCATATGTTTAATGTTGTGGTTAGGTTTACCTTAATACTTTTGTTGTAGTTGCGGTTGCTTGCAATAGGGGTTAATCATAACTGGGATTCTTGTCCAAGTAAGGGCAGTACCCAGGCACCGGTCCACCCACATATCAAATTATCAAAGTACCGAATGCGAATCATATGAATGTGATGAAACTAGCTTGACGATAATTCCCATGTGTCCTTGGGAGAGATTTTCTCATTATAAGAAATTGTCCAGGCTTATCCTTTGCTACAAAAAGGATTGGGCCACCTTGTTGCACTTTATTTACTTTCATTGCTTGTTACTCGTTACAGTTTATCTTATCACAAAACTATCTATTACTTACAATTTCAGTGCTTGCAGAGAAAACCTTACTGAAAACCGCTTATCATTTCCTTCTGCTCCTCATTGGGTTAGACACTCTTACTTATCGAAAGGACTACGATAGATCCCCTACACTTGTGGGTCATCACTGGCCCAGCTAAAGGCCCACAAGTTTTTGCAGGCCATAATGGGCTGGCCCAGGTAAAGGCCCACAAAATTCTTGCGGATCATAATGGGCCGGCCCAGCTAAAGGCCCACAAGATTTCGCCAACATTAATGGGCCGGCCCAGCTGTAGGCCCACAAGATTTTGAGGACCCTAGTAGGTCGGCCCATTAACTGGCTAACATGTTTTGGGCCAAATGTCGGCCTATATTTGATCCGGTCCATTAATGGCCTGCCATGTTCCGGGCCTAATAATGGCCCATATGAGATCCGGCCCGTTAAAAGGCTACCATGTTCTGGGCTAAATCACGGCCCAGATCAGGTCCGGCTCTTTAAGAGGCTTTGGGCTCAATTATGGCCGATATCAGATTCGGCCCGTCAACTGGACGCTATGCTTTTGGGCCCACTTGTTAAAGGCCCATTTAGTAATTCCATCTTATATTAGTTTCGGCCTGTTAAGGGCTCGTTTAACATTTCGGCCCTATATTAATTTCGGCCTGTTAAAAGCCCGTCATATAGTTGGGCCTAACTATGGCCCGGTTTGCATCCGGCCTGCTCGTAGCCGATATCTGATTGGGCCAAACAAGGACCGAGACAATTTTGGCCTGTTAAAAGCCCGTGATTTGATTCGCACAATCATGGGTCGGGGTCCATTTCGGGCTGCTGCCGGCCCGTGAGCTGTTCGGCATGTTTCAGGCCCAACCTACTTCTCAGCCTCCTAAAAGCACATTGAGTTTTCTTGCGAAAAGAGGGCCGAGGGTTACTCGGCCTATTAAAGGCCCGAATCTACTAGTGGGACAGTTTACTTTTGGCCAGATGACAGGGCCCATGATGCGGATCATACATCGTGATTGCATGACAGCCCGATTATGTACCGTAATTTTACGGTTTGGCCGGCTTACTGCGAAGACAGGATATATATACAGTAAAATAACTGTAGCATCGTGAATAAGAGAAAACCTAGACTATACAATAAAGAAATTACGGCATATTACATCCACTGGGCATCAAAGTTCGCCACTATGATAATAAAGCACAAGCAGACACAGATTACATACACTGGGCATCAAAGATCGCCAACAATGCAAATAAACACGCCGACAAAATAATATACAAAACTGACAGCATTTCCAGAGAGTTCAAGAAAGGTTAGCCCTACTGGCGAGCTGCAGCGCAAGCAGCTGAGCAAGATGATGAGATTGCGCTTGTTCAACACTTATATCTTTCTCACTCTGAAAGATAAACAAGCAGACAGATGACAGGTTTTGCACATAAAAATATCAATGCTGACAATTCATTACATTTCTTACTGACGAATAAAGTGACACAGTTTAAAATTGCATTAACACAATATGGTATTGTTCAAATCAAGACATGGCAGGAAATGACATTGTGAAGGAGTTGGCAGCTTCACGACACCACTTGATTATAGGTCAAGAACTCATAAGTATCAATGGTTAATGTGTTGTCAATTTATCCCATTTTAGATTGGAAAATAAAGAGACGGTTTAAATAATAGTAGAATGATATGACATTGTAAATAGTTAAGACATTGCAGAATATGACATTGTGCTGTAGTGGGTAGGTTCACCACACCACTGGATTACGGATGAAGAATAGAAGCATACATGCAGTGCAAAAGAAGATCACTTGCTCTGTATAGTTTAATTTACATGGTATGAAGAAGGAACTTGGTTGTACAACTGAAAACTTAAATTGAGAAGGACAAACTTTTGTTTATGAACTACACAATAAACTTTAAACATGCAATTTGATGCAAACACCAAATATACACAACAAAGTTTGAAGGCTTGAGAAGGACAAACTTACATTACTGGTGAAGACAGGCTCTATAAAGCCCTTGTCCATGCTGATGAGGGGGGGGGGGAATTCAAGAAGTTTACCACAGAATTTTCTTCATAAGCATTGCCTTTATTCTACATTTTGTTAACAGTAAATATAGATGTGATAATATACGAAAAAATGGAGAATATTTAAGATAAGATGAAGAGTGATGCTACATAACCAAGTAGCTATAAATGTATGTGCAGCGATACAAGCAAAAGGCACAGCCAAGAGCAATGCACAGCCAAACTTCTTCAGTACCAACCTTATGGTAAGAGTAAATATAGATCTGATGTGTAGAAAATGGAGGGCAAAGGAAAATAAGTTGTAGAGTGATGGTACATGAACAACTACCTGTCAATATAAGTACACTGATAAAGGACAACATGTACTTACAAGAACAATGCAGAGCTCAAAAAAATTCATTGGCATTGGATATATTCTACACTAATGAAACCATTCATACAAATCGGATAATTTGGAGCGAACAATTGATAAGCAAGCTATTATGCATACTACTGTCACATAATGAACCAGGTATGTATGCAAGTACAATGATACCGGACAACAGGTACTAACAAGAGCAAATCAGCAGGCAACGTATTTGCAATATCCTGTCGTTCTTTTCAAACCGGAATTCTTCTTCGAGCAGATTTCCTGCAAAAAAAGATCCGTAAGGCACATGCAGAAAAGTAGATGTTCAAATTTTCATGGGATTTCATAGACAGTACCTCATCCTGGGAATGGAACCAGTGCATAACAAGGTTTTTCCATTCAATGTCTTCTAAATTTAGCACAGGAGACTTCACTGGAAATTCGTTTATAGACTTGCCATCAAAGTGTGATTTCCTCAGGTAACACCGATACTGCTGCAATGCTTCCTTGAAAAGCACAAGCAAGCTTTGATCGTCATGACTATCCATATTGACCCCCGCCTAGTTACAACAATGTAATGTAAATCATTGATGTGTTCAATCAGCAGAAAACAGGAAAATAATAACCATGAATAATAGCAATTACACGTAAGTTGGACAGGAAGATGTGAAAATGGTGTTTGTCTTCACTATAATCTTCCCATGATGGGAATATATGCACGTAGTCCCTAACAACATTGAAAGCATTGTCTTTTAAACTAGGAATAAATGAAATGGGGTTCCAATCTGCAGGAATTGGCCGTCTCTGCAGTTGGGATAGGTCTTCGGCCGGTGGACTTGTTGTACTCTTTGCTGGAGTGGGATTTTTCTGTGGTACGACTGGTGTCGGTGTCAAAACCGGCGGATCTTGGGTAGGGGGTCCAGAACTGTGCGTCTAGGCGGATGGTAATAGGAGGCAAGGGACACGATGTTTTTACCCAGGTTCGGGTCCTCTCGATGGAGGTAAAACCCTACTCCTCCTTGATTAATATTGATGATATGGGTAGTACAAGAGTGGATCTACCACGAGATCAGAGAGGCTAAACCCTAGAAGCTAGCCTATGGTATGATTGTTGTTCGTCCTATGGACTAAAACTCTCCGGTTTATATAGACACCGGAGAGGGATAGGGTTACACAGAGTCGGTTACAATGGGAGGAGATCTTCATATCGTATCGCCAAGCTTGCCTTCCACGCCAAGGAAAGTCCCATCCGGACACGGGACGGAGTCTTCAATCTTGTATCTTCATAGTCCGGGATTCCAGCCAAAGGTCATAGTCCGGCCATCCGGACACCCCCTAATCCAGGACTCCCTCAGTAGCCCCTAAACCAGGCTTCAATGAGGACGAGTCCGGCGCGCAAGTTGTCTTCGGCATTGCAAGGCGGGTTCCTCCTCTGAATACTTCATAGAAGATGTTATACACCAGGATAGTGTCCGTCTCTGCAAAATAAGTTCCACATTCCACCGTAGAGAGAATAATATTTGCACCAATCAGATCTGCTGACGTATTATGCAACATGACATCAGACCACAGCCAGGCTTTTATTCATTATACCGCTCCACATCAGCGCGTTTAGCGAGGCGGTTTCCTTGGCACGTCTTGTCAAAGTGGAGATCGTGTCCCCTTATTCCGGGATTCTCATCAATACGGGCATGGGTAACCCAACCGCGCCATTAACCGCGGCGCTTGGGAGATAAGCGAGTTTTAATAGGCTGGTGGGGGCTCGTAGTTTCGGCCGCCCATATAAGGGGATAAGAATCCACCCTTTCCATTCACGCCTTCTTCCTCCTTTGCTTATTCGTCCCTGCGCGCTCGAGCTCCAACGCCCAAGCCCGCACTTCCCACCTCAACCTTCTCCAATCATGTCCGGAGCGGGAGGTAGATGGATGGCTTCCTCCGTCACGGAGGGGCAAATCAAAAAGCTGAGGAAGGCTGGATACTTGTCTGACGACATCGCGCACCAGCTTCCAAATGAGGGGCAACTCATCCCCACCCCTAGGCCCCATGAGAGGGTTATGTTTCTCCCCCATTTCCTCCGCAGACTGGGTTTTCCTCTTCACCCGTTCGTCCGGGGGCTCATGTTCTACTACAGCCTAGACTTCCATGATCTGGCCCCGAACTTCATCCTCAACATCTCGGTGTTTATCGTCGTGTGCGTGGCCTTCCTCCGCATCCAACCTCACTTTGGCCTATGGCTGAAGATCTTCAGCGTCAAGCCGAAGGTTGTGGGCGGCCGCCAAGCGGAGTGCGGAGGTGCCATGGTGGGCAAGATAGCCAACGTTACATGGCTCAGGGCGCCTTCGTAGAGACCATCAAAGGGTGGCAATCGGGGTGGTTCTATATCACCAAGCCGCGTGACCCTGAACGGGCAGCAGCCCCCGAATTCTATCTAGTATCCCCACACGGCTCACATCTTGGAAAGAGACGGGCCTATCGTGGGGTAGTTCGGCGGAAGTGACCGGACTTCAAACCTGCATCAAAGACCTGATCGGCAGGAAGGTTAAACTCGTCAACGTAGTCCAGGTCATGCTCTTCCGCCGGATTCTCCCGTGTCAACGACGGGCTTTCAGCTTGTGGGAGTTCGACCCAGCCCAGCATCAGACTCTGTCCCGGCTCTTCGACACAAAGCATGGGGACGCCTGGAAGGTGCTATTCAAGAGATCCGAGGTCTCTCCTCCCGTCACCGAGGATCGCCGTTTCTGCACCAAGCGCCAAGCCAGCATGGTGAGCTTAATTTTCCCTTTACGGGGTATTTGTTTTTCATAGATTTGATTCTATGCGGGACCTAAACCCCCATCTCTTTAACAGGACTGACAGAAAAAGGCCGGACAAATCAACTGTCCGGCTCCCTTGCCCGAAGACCCAGCAGACGCTCGCTTGACGAATCTGCTGGTTCTGGCACCTCATGTGGTGCCGGAGAAGAAGGCCAAGAAGAAGGCCACGGGGACTCGAAAGAGTTCCCGGTGCCTGGTGGTGTCGGATTCATCGCCTGACAACGCCGAAGCACCCTCCGCCTCTGAGGACAAGGTGGAGGAAGAAGAAGAAGCCTCTCCCCCTCCAACGGGGGAAGGGAAGAAAAGGAAAACCTCCCCAACTGGGGAGGTCGGAGGGTCCAAGAAGGGGAGAACCCTCCTTCCAGACTACACCTCTGACGCCGAAGACGGCGGGGAGGAATGGCCATCCAGGGTCAAGCCCCTGGCAAAATCGTAAGCATCAGGTCATCCGAATAACTTATGATGCCCCTCCATTATTTGGCAATTGCTGACATCGTATTTGATCATGCAGTCCGCCCAAGGCTCAGCTCGACGATTCGAAGAGCGGCTCCTTGGATTCGTCGGATGTGAATAGCGCTTCACTCCCAACGGCCTCCTCCCCTCTCCCTACGGATGACGCCGAGGTGGAGTCCCGAAAGGGACTAAACCAGGAGGAGGTGGTCCTGGAGGCGCCGCAAGGCGACCTCCCGGACCCCAGGACCAAAGGGGGTAAAGCCTCAGAGGGATCCAAGTCCGGGCCCAGGCCAGACACTGCTCCGGAACCATCAATGGTTCCAGAGTCCGATAGGCGGCGCCTTCATAAGAAGGGCAATCCTACGACACCGGCGACCTCCGTCCATCCGGAGGCACTGGACAATTTGCTGGAGGTGCTTAACGGCGCCTCCATCAACGAGGAACACCGCGCTGTTATGAGTGTGGTGATTCAGAAGGTTCAGTCTGCCAAGAGCATGCTGACAGAAGCCTGTACAAGCCTGTTAACAGGCTTTGAGGTATGTGTTCAAAAACATATAAAAATGTTACCGCATAGACAGTAGCCCCTGATGCTCAGTTCGGTGTACGGAAAGAAAAGCCGAGTTGAGGATCTAAAAAGATATACGCAGGAGTCTAAAAATATGTCAATATGGGAATGCAGGCTGCGCTGCTGACCTCTGCCGCACTGACTGCGAAGGTCAATGCATTGAAGGAAAGCCTCGAGCGGTCCGAGAGCGAGCTCGGCCGTGCCAAGAAGTAGCTCGAGGATAAAGAGGGTACGTAGTACCGCATGTAAATGTATATAGAAATACTTGGTTGCAAATAATGATAGGACCAACGTAAATGTTGCAGGGGCCACAACCGAGGTGGCGACCCTAAAGAAGGCGGTGTCCAAGGCCGAGAATAGTGCTGCCTTGGAGCGCACCGAGCGAGAGAAGCAGGAGGCGCGGGTGGCGGAGGTGCGGCAAGAGCTCTAGGCTCTCGTGGAAAAACACGAGAGTTTGGAGCGTGACTCGAAGACTCGAGAGTCCGAGCTCGCCTTGGCTCTTGAGAGTGCCAAAAACACGAAGGCCGAAGCCCAGAAGGCCCTCCAGGAGATCGAGGCCATAAAGAAAATAGCGGCGGGTAAGGCATTCTTTATGCAATGCAAGCATGTAAAAGTAAATTATCTATTACTTACCTGAATCTGGAGCTCTCCAGGAGCGTTCGCCGATCTGCCCCGTAGTGTGTCTGATGCTGCCGCATTCTACCGAGCCGAGGAGGGGAGCTCGACGGAAAAGCTGTTCTGGTCTCAGTATGTTGAGGCCGAGCATCCGGTGCCCCTGAGCGACCAGCTGAAGCAGCTGGTCGAGCTCCACAAGGTGGCCGAACAGGCCATGAAGGGCCTCATAGTTCGACTATGGCCTAGGGAAGCCATGCCTGGGAGCTACTTCGGTCTGGTGTGGCGGCTGGTGGACGCTTGTCCGTGGATTGAGGTCATCAAGCGCTCCGTCTGCATTGAAGGTGCCCGTCGGGCCCTTGCGCATGCTAAAGTGCACTGGGGCAAGCTGGATGCGGAGAAGCTTTTGACGGACGCGCCACCGCTGGGCAAGGAGTATCACACGCCCGAGATGTATTATAAGGGCGTCCTGAAGGGTGCCCACCATATAGCGGAGGAGTGCTCCAAAGACGTAATTTTTGAGTAGACTCGCATTTGTTATCCTGTACGCTGAAAACTTTGTTCATGTGCGTTAAGCAACACTTGTTAATTTAAAATATTACCTTCTGTGCGGCCGTTTATCAAATCTGAGAGATGCAAGTCGTCGGCTTCGACCCCCATGCCATGAGTGCTGGGGTGTTCGGGATAAACCTGAGCGCTCTTGTTCCCATTCTTGGGTCCATCTAGGGAGGCGCTCAGCAGAACGAACTAGGCCGTCGGACTTATAATGCTTTATCACTCTCACTTAGCCATAGAATTCTATAATTTTAAATTTCGGCGAAGCCCCTGGTATTCAGAAGACCGAGTTCGGGGCGCTATCCACGCCTAGGCCGGATAAGTCCGGTTCCTCGCTCTAAGCGGCATAAGTCTTTAAGGACACGAAAAACCTCGCGAACAGCGACCTATCTCTTGCACTATCATGACAGTCAGTTTTATCTTTCTCTACTGAGGTGTTAACCCAGCTCAACTGGGGCACAATCGCATTAGTTCTCCCAGCGCTACCTTAGCCAACATTGCGGAACGTAAGGTACCAAAACATGGGAGCCGGGCAAACCCAACTATTGACCAAAGACATGATTCGGAGCTGATGCATATAGAGCTATAAGTTCGGGGTGCCGCACTCATGAGAGTGTTCGGTCTTCTCACACCATGTTAGGGGGTGCTTAAGCCCCTGGTGTATTGGCCGTACCAAAGTGTACGGTTGCAGAATGTCATGACTGAACATGTTTGTATATAAAAAATAGATGAGTACAATAATAGATAAGAGCTATGTATTGTTTATTAAAAAAGGGCTGCTACGAAAGCAGAACGATACAAGTAGTGCGATAAGCAAGAGATGGGATTATTTGACATGTTCCCCTCCAGGGGCAAGCTGCGGGATTTTAAGTAAAACAGGTATTAAGCTCGTTATAGAGACCACCTGGACATTTGACGCGGCTTGTTCTCTCCCTGGCTGTTGCATCGTGTGTTCGGCGAGTGTATTGCTGGACAGGCCTTCCGAATAGTTGGGTCCTGAAAGTGTGTAAAAAGGAAACGGCGGAATAGGGAGCTCCTTAGTGCGGTTGAGCCGCATTCTGGGCGTGCTGTAGTTGTGCCCCTCCCCTTATGCCCATGGTATCTCTAAGGCATAATTATGTACGCGTGGTACCGATATCACCATTTGGCGAGGGCTGGGGTTGGGGCCGCACTGCTATGCTTGCTCGGAACGTGCCAGTCGGATTTGTTGTAGGTTACTTCGGGCTCGCTTGACGTTGTCCGAACGTTTGACACCTGGATTGGAGAATTGCCTTGAGAGGCTACTCTGTACCTCCGCCGCCAGGGCCGCCGTGTGCTCCTCCGTTCAGAGAGAGCGTTCGGTATTTCCATTTACCGTGATGACTCCGCGAGGTCCTGGCACCTTGAGCTTGAGATATGCATAGTGCGGCACCGCGTTGAATTTTGCAAATGCGGTTCGTCCGAGCAGGGCGTGATAGCCACTGCGGAATGCGACTATGTCGAAGATTAACTCTTCGCTTCGGAAATTATCCGGGGATCCGAAGACAACTTCGAGTGTAACCGAGCCTGTACAGCTGGCTTCTACACCTGGTATGACGCCTTTGAAGGTTGTCTTTGTGGGTTCAATCTCTGAGGGATCGATGCCCATTTTTCGCACTGTATCCTGATAAAGCAGGTTCAGGCTGCTGCCGCCGTCCATTAGGACTATGGTGAGGTGAAATCCATCGATAATTGGGTCTAGGACCAATGCGGCGAATCCGCCGTGACGGATGCTAGTCTGGTGGTCCCTTCGATCAAAAGCGATCGGGCAGGAGGACCACGGGTTGAACTTTGGGGCGACTGGCTCCAACGCATAGACGTCCTTGAGAGCACGCTTCCGCTCCCTTTTGGGAATGTGGGTTGCGTATATCATGTTCACCGTCCGAACTTGTGGGGGGAATCCCTTCTGTCCTCTGTTGTTCGGCGGTCGAGGCTCCTCCTCGTCATCGCTATGCAGCCCCTTGTCTCTGGTTTCGGCACTTAACTTGACTGCCTGCTTGAACACCCAACAATCCCTGTTGGTGTGGTTGGCTAGCTGTTCGGGGGTGCCGTGTATCTGGCACGAGCGATCGAGTATCCGGTCTAAGCTGGATGGGCCCGGAGGGTTTCTTTTGAATGGCTTCTTTCGCTGACCAGGTTTAGAGCCTCTGAATCCGGCATTGACTGCCGTATCTTCAGTATTGTCGCCATTAATGCGGCGCTTATGCTTGTTGCGACGTGACCTGCCGTTGTTGTCCTTGGTATCCGAATTGCCAGGGCTCTTGGTTATGTTATTGCGACGAGCTAGCCAGCTGTCTTCTCTCGCACAAAAGCGGGTCATGAGTGTTGTGAGGGCTGCCATAGATTTCGGCTTTTCCTGTCCTAGGTGCCGGGCAAGCCATTCGTCTCGGATGTTGTGCCTGAAGGCTGCAAGGGCCTCGGCGTCCGAATAGTCGACTATTTGATTTTTCTTGGTTAGGAACCGTGTCCAGAATTGTCTGGCCGATTCCTCTGGCTGCTGGATTATGTGGCTTAGGTCATCGGCGTCTGGTGGTTACACATAAGTGCCCTGGAAGTTGTCAAGGAATGCGGATTCCAGGTCCTCCCAACAACTAATTGACTCTGCTGGCAGGCTGTTAAGCCAATGTCGAGCTGGTCCTTTAAGCTTGAGCTGGAGGTATTTGATGGCGTGTAGATCATCACCACGGGCCATGTGGATATGAAGGAGATAATCCTCGATCCATACCGCATGATCTGTTGTGCCATCGTATGATTCGATGTTTATGGGTTTAAAGCCCTCGGGGATTTGATGATCCATTACTTCGTCTGTGAAGCATAGTGGGTGTGCGGCGCCCCTGTACTGGGCTATATCACAACGCAGCTCGGATGAGTTTGGTCTGTTGTATTCAGCCTGGCCGTACTTATCATGTCCGGCGTGACGGCTAGCGTCACGTGAAGCGGGGTGCCCATGCGATCTATAGATCGATCTTGTTTGCCTTGCCTTATTCTCCAATATGTCTCGCAGGTCTGTTGCGTCTCCCCGTACTCTGGTATGTTTTGAGCGGTGCCAGGGTGCGGCTTGGGTCGAGGGCCTGAAGGCCTCTCTATCGTGGCCACGGGGTGGCCGATCGGGCGCATCGTACGCTGGTGATGTAGGTTTAGTTGCTTCCTCCTCAAGTTGGGGTAGCAGCCTGCGCTTTGGGTAGCTCTTGGTGGGGCGTTCAAGTTTATACTCTTCGGCCTCCAGGACTTCGGTCCATCTGTCGGCTAGCAAGTCTTGGTCAGCTCTAAGCTGCTGCTGTTTTTTCTTGAGGCTGCTTGCCGTGGCCATAATCCTGCATTTGAAACGCTCTTGTTCGACGGGATCCTCTGGCACGACGAATTCGTCGTCGTCGAGGCTTGCCTCGTCTTCGGAGGGAGGCATATAGTTGTCATCCTCAACCTCTTTGTCGGCCGCTCTCTCATGAGGGCTGGCTCCTTCGTCCTCCTGCACTGAATCCTGCTGGAAGGGTTTGTCTTCGGCACTATCCAGTGTGTTGTTATCTCCGGTGCCATAATCGCCGTTTTTGCTTTGGCGGGACTTAGAGCGGCGCCGCTGACGTCGGCGCTTGGGTTGCTTCTTGGAGGGGTCATCCTCCGTTTTTCCTCGCCATCCCCTGCTTTGGGGGTGTCCGCCATGTATATGTCATATGACGAGGTGGCTTTCTAGTTCCTTATAGGTGCTGGTTCTTGGTCGTCTCCTTCATCGGCGTCCATACCATCAATGTCTTCGGAGTCAAAGTCGAGCATCTCGGTTAAATCGTCGATAGTGGCTACGAAGTGGGTGGTGGGTGGGCCTCGAATTTCTTCGTCGTCCGTATCCCAATCATGCTGACCGTAGTTCGGCCAGGGCTCTCCTGACAAAGAGAGAGACTTTAGTGAATTCAGGATATCGCCAAAGGGCGAGTGCTGAAAGACGTCCGTGGCGGTGAACTCCATGATCGGAGCCCAATCGGGTTTGATCGGAAGAGGTGCGTGATATACGGAGTCCGGAACGGAGTCCGGCACCTAAGAGTCACGGGCCCTGCAAAGGACTAGGCTGGTATTCGGCTCTATCACCGTAGAGATTGTGGCTCCCAGGGTGGCGTCCAACCGTCCATCCCCGACTAGCGCAGTAGGCTCCAAGCTAATGGTCGGAGCGGACACCTGAGGGACGCTCTGGGCGTTGTCCGATGGCAGAGCTAAATCATGCCCATCGTGACAGTGCGGCGTGCTCGGCCATGGCTCGAATCCGTTGAAGATCAAGTCCCCGCGGATGTCGGCCATGTAATTTAAGCTTCCAAACCTGACCTGATGGCCAGGGGCGTAGCTTTCGATCTGCTCCAGATGGCCAAACAAGTTGGCCCACAGTGCGAAGCCGCCGAATACGAAGATCTGTCCGGGGAGAAAGGTCTCACCCTGGACCGCGTCGTGATTGACGATCGAAGAAGCCATCGGGCCTAAAGGCGATGACACAGAGGAACTCTCAATGAAAGCACCAATGTCGGTGTCAAAACCGGCGTATCTCGGGTAGGGGGTCCCGAACTGTGCGTCTAGGCGGATGGTAACAGGAGGCAAGGGACACGATGTTTTTACGCAGGTTCGGGCCCTCTTGATGGAGGTAAAACCCTACTCCTGCTTGATTAATATTGATGATATGGGTAGTACAAGAGTGGATCTACCACGAGATCAGAGAGGCTAAACCCTAGAAGCTAGCCTATGGTATGATTGTTGTTCGTCCTACGGACTAAAACTCTCCGGTTTATATAGACACCGGAGAGGGCTAGGGTTACACAGAGTCGCTTACAATGGGAGGAGATCTTCATATCGTATCGCCAAGCTTGCCTTCCACGCCAAGGAAAGTTCCATCCGGACATGGGACGGAGTCTTCAATCTTGTATCTTCATTGTCCGGGTGTCCGGCCGAAGGTCATAGTCCGGCCATCCGGACACCCCCTAATCCAGGACTCCCTCAGCTGGTGCTATGGCAAATGAAATCGGTATACCTTTTGCTGGAGTGTAGGTCCTGTGTGGTGGGGCTAGTGGTGTGGCTAGTGAAGTATGGGTACAGTCTGCTGGAGTCGGTCCTACGTTTTGTGTCACTGGTTGTACAACCAATATAAGTGGGGCGCTGTCTGATTTCTCCGGCACCACCACGTTTTTCAAGGACTTTGCTGGTGCTCCTTCAGGTTTGGCAATCACCCTCTTGATTTTTGATGTCGGATGCACAAGAATAGCATTTGAGTGGAAAAACATGGTATGATGACAGATGGAATATGTATTGATAATGGATGGGCATGGCATCTCGAGTTATATGATGAGTAAACTAAGCAGATGGCGGTGCAACAAAATAGAAGAAATGCAAGACAACATATGCAAGATACACGCAATCAATAAAACCTTGCCAAATTAGAATAGGCACCTTGATGGGTGAACAGGACAGGCCATCTGCCTTTGACTCCTCGAGGTTAGAATAGTTATTAGGATGATATTCTGAACAAGAATCAACAGGTCGGGAGCGTATGAGTTTCATTGCATCAAGAATGGCACTCAATGCCTTGGTGCCAATTTTGTAAGTCAATGCAGTGTTCCACAATATTCTTCTGATGCGCGGATTCTGATATTCATTGTAATTGCGTATAACATCTGAGAACCATGAAAACATAAATAGTTGTGAGATTATCTTTGTAATGCAGATTATATTCTAATATAGGGGCGCCCTTGTAAACACTTGTGTGCTATCACTAGATTCTGATGAGAGAGCTCATGTGTGCTATAATATGGTGCGTGCATTTATATAATCTGGCACAAGTACACAAAATAATAGGCTCCAGAAGTAAGGATAGTTGGCAGATGATAGGTTCATAATATACTGTATAGAGAGTTTATTGCCAAACCATGATAATAAGAGCACACAACAACTAGGCAGATGATAGTGTACATAACAGGGGTACACCATAACCACGATATATAGTTCGGGAAAGTGGAACTGGCTTGAAAATATGGTGTTGTATTGCTGCTAGTAATTGAAAGCCTATCGATCACGTACAGGCCAGCTCTATCAGTTGTTGACTGTAGATGTCCCTGCGCCCCTTCCTGACAAGGAACATACTGTATGTACTAAATACAGAATAAACAAAGAGGAACATGTTAAAGAACAGAAGAGGAAGCATATTCTTGAGGTTTCGCTTCATTGCATACAATGTTGATTGCCCACTCATGATGAATCACAGCGCCCAAAGAAATGCAATTCCATGTTGTCTCTCTATATGTGGCAATTTTGAACAAGAGTCATTAGGATCATATTCTGAACAAGAGTCAACAGGTGGGGAGCGTATGAGTTTCATTGCATCTAGAATGGCACTCAATGCCTTGGTGCCAATTTTGCAAGTCATTGCAGTGTTTAGCTTCAAGAGTGGACTGCTGCTAGTGCGACACAAAGCAGCTACACAGATCATAGTGTAGATATAACGGGAAAACCTTAAGCATCAGAGTAAAATCAGGAAAGTGGAACTTGCTGGAATATTTGTGCTAGTATTGCCGGTACAGCTAGAAAGGCTTCGGATACCAGCTCTCTTCAAGTGAAGGTGTGGTACTATTAATATCAGTGTAACTATCAAAGGAGACATAGCTCCCCGCATTTCCTTGCTATTCTTATAGGATTCAAGTGGGCAGGTCACTAGAATCCTATTCCTATGTTTACAAAATCCTACGAATCAAAGAGGCTCAAAGTGTCCATCACAACCGACCATATAGACCTCTACACTGCAAATGTCCTTGCTCATCTTCAGTACAAGGAACATACTATACTACTATCATACTCCCTCCATTCCAAAATATAAGTCTTGGTAGAGATTTCCACTATGGATCACATACAGATGTATCCAGATACATTTTAGAGTGTAGATTCACTCATTTTGCTCCATATGTAGTCCATGGTGGAATCTATACAAAGACTTGTATTTAGGAACGGAGAGAGTACATATTAAAGAAGACCGGAAGAGGAACATGGTAAAGAAGAGAAGAAGATTTTGGATAATAAAATGTTGGTTGCGCAGTGCCCACACATGATGAACCAGAGCACATTAAGAATGCAACTCCCATCTGTCTCTCGACCATTTCATGCGGTTGGATGAAGATCCTACGTCTCCTAACCATTCTTCTTCCTTGTCTCCGATTCTTCCCATACAGAACACCGCACGGGCCGCCGGGCGGACCACCGGCCCCCACCGCCTGTGTTCCTCTGCCACCCCCACCCCCCACCCCCGCCCCAACCCCCACCCGCGTCGAGTTTTCTTCATTCGGCGAGGCCCCACAACCACCTGAGCCCCTTCGTTCGCACCGGCGAATTCCGGCGAGCTCTGAAAAATCGACTGACCCAATTTTGAAATTTAGTTTACTGTGATTTAACTAGTGTGGAATATAAAAGGGGAAAACCATAAGCATTGGGAGTATAGTGTTGAGCGTTCCATGGCGGATCTGAAGGTGCAAACCGGATAAAGGAAACTTCGCAACCAAGACAAGAAATCAGAGTAAAGCAGTGGTGATCTATTTTCTTGCTGTGATAAATAAGTTGAGCAGATACGAAAGAGTACCGCCTCTAGTGCGGTGCCGTGTATGCATCTGCTGAGAATTTGACGGTGCTACGGTAGCAATGGCTGTCGGCGGCGTGGAAGCAGATCTATGAGGGTAGATGGTGGCGGCGGGGCGCGGTGGACGAGATGTTCGTTGGAGCGGAGCCGGCAAGGTGGACGACGGCAGGGATGAAGCGAGAGGACGGGATGCAAGGATCCCTGTCCGAAGTCGTGGATGAGAGAGGTCGATCTCTAGTAATGGACGGCGGCGTCGGGGTATCAGCTCCAGCATGGTGGTGGAGGACGACGGTGGATGGGGTGGCGGACGGCGGCAGACGGAGGAGGGTGGAGTGGTGAGGGTGTTTTGGCGCCCACGGAGTACGAATGGGGAAAAGGGAGGTAGAGAGGAAGGGGGAACCATGTATTCAGGGCGCGCTTGTCTCAAATGCGAGGAAATATACAAACTTAGCCCCCGTTTCAAATTTCTACTACATCACAGCAATATTAGTCGGTTGGGATAGGACGGTAATCTCGCATACACCAAATATTTGCCGACGAGAGTTTGTTTTTGGCGCCCACCGTGTATGAATATGAATCGGGGAGGGAGTCGATTTTGGCCAAGGACACACTGTGTTTTGGAGCCCACCGTGTATGAATCTGGGTGAGAGGCGGTTATGTCACAGGGTGAAATTACAAACCTACCCCTATCGAAACCTATAGAAATCCAGCAGATAGGCTTTGCATTGCAGGGATAGGAAGTAGTAATTTCCATCTCGCGGATTTTGGTTTCGGGCGGTTACTGCGACTTTCCCCGCTTCGTTCAAATTTTGCAGAGTGCACGTTTGCCGTGCCAACTCAATTCGAATCCCGTTTGTATTCTATTTTTTTCGGGCAGGATCCATTTTCAATTGGAATTACATTCTATATACATCATTTTTTATATATACTTTCAAAAGCACAACCATTTATACATAAATACGGTTTACAAATGGCATGATCTCAGATTCATAAGGTTGTATCCATCAATTTGGATTTTCAAATATTTGAAACCACTTTATGTTGAAATCCAATGTATGCATTCCTCGCTAACTGTCTCCAATTAATGTGTGTTTCATGCGGGGTTTTTTACTTCTCAAACATGTATAATGTGTTTCACACACGCAACATATAGTGTAATCCCGTTTAGACATTAATTGCATATAAACCATGCATTGTTTGTAATTAAAGAATCTATGGATCACCAATATTGATAAACTATATAACATTACACGTGTGCCCAAATTCAAATGAATATGCATGTTTGATACACTAATTTGCGTTATGATATTATCGATGTCGTGATCTCCAGTTTAAATATTTGAATACCCTTTAATCCAGATATTCGTCTCATATAGCTATCACTCATGCTTATATAGGACTATCTCTCTGGACCTATACGCGTTCATCGTCTCTCAGGTATCTCTCGTGCTACCTGTATGTCGACAATGATCTTTTATCTTCGTAGCACACTAACGATACTCTCTCTCTCGACCTTCATCACTCTATCTCTCTCTAAGTATATCTCGCTTCCTGCTATGTGTCTCTAACTATGATTCTCCATGTGGAATCTCTTTCTCTCACACAAACACAAAACTTTGTCTCCCGGGGTCTCATTTCTCTCTACTATTCCCATGTGTGCCACTCGCACACCCCTCATACAGAGATGTCTTTCGCACCTTAGATATGAGAACCTACGAGTCTTCCTCTTAAATATCTCTTTCTCACACACAAACACAAACTCTGTCTCCCAGGGTCTCATATTTCTCCATTGTTCTCTAGTATGTCGCTCACACACACTCTCTCTCTCCCTAGAGATATCTTGCGTTCCCTCATATGTCTCTCTAGCTATCACTCTCGTTGTGAAATATCTTTCTCTCTCGCAGACACAAAACTCCATCTCTCAAGATCTCATTTCTCTCTGATATCTGTTTGTATGTGACTCACATGCACCCTCTCTCTATCTCTGTCACACCCACACACATAACTCAGCCTTCTGATCCACTCGACTCCTATCTCTAACACACACTAGCTAGCATCTTTATCTTTCTATTTATCTGTTTCTCCATCAACCTTCTTTCTCGCCCTCACTCTTGATTCCTATCACGCACACTACATATGTTTCTCTCTACATGCAGTCAAGTGCCCTCTCATACACATATATAACTTCACCCTCCGAACCACCCGACGGTCATCTCCAACACCCAAACTAGCGGATGTCCCTCTAGCTAGCATCTCCATCTCTGTATCTATCTGTAGTTTCTCCGTCAACATTTCTTTCTCGCACGGAGTCTTGCTTCCTATCACCCACACTATATATGTCTCTCCATACATATGCATTTATAGGTTGATCTCTTTTGCACAATCGTGGTGCCTCACTCCCTCTGCTCACCATAGATGCATGCTCCATCCCATGCCACTATCTCTTAAAGACAAAAACACATGCTCAATTGTCGGGCCTTCTTCCCTGCGTTCTCACATGCATGCATATTGTCATACCAATCCGTCTCTCCCATGTCGTTGATCTTATGACTTATGTCTACTTTCTTTTATCTCGATCATGCACGCGCACACACACATCCCACGTATACATGTATACCTCCCACACATGCACATTCAAGGTCTCTATGTCTCCATACGTAGTTGATTACCCTCAATCCTAACGCCACATCGAATCATTCTCATCTTTTGTGCACATAACTTCCGCCTAGATGGGTAAAACACACACTCACACTTAACAATCTCCTTCTAGCTACCCCCCCCCCCGCCTCTCACTCTTCCCCTATATTCCCAAAACCATCCCTTTGTTTAATTCCCGCCTACATGCACCATCGATATATAGTAGTCTTCCTCGGTGTCTCTCGAACAAACATGTTCTCTCAATGTCAACTCCTCTCACGCGCACACACCTTCTCTTCCCTCTCTATGGGCATTTTCTCTCTCGCACCCCATCGTTGGTGGCCTCTACCATACACATCACCTCTCTATGATGAAGCCATGCACACTTAAATTACATCTGCCACAGAGGACCCCGCGACACACACACACACACGCACCCCCCCCACACACACACACTAAGACTCCATCTCTCTCTCTCTCACACACACAAACACACACACACACACATGCACGCACACCCACCCACCCACCCCCCACATACACACACACACTAAGACTCCATCTCTCTCTCTCACACACACAAACTAAGACTCCATCTCTCTCTCTCTCACACACACACACACACCACACACACACACACACACACCACACACACACACTAAGACTCCATCTCACACACACATGCTCTAGGCGGAGCATTTGTTCCTACCACCCTTCATCCAACCTTACCCGTATGATAAACAATCACCTTTATTTACTTGCATAACATGGACAAATTCCACTTTACTTTAGTAGTCAGCAAACTTATCATCTGTACCCTTATAAAAAAACGAGTTGGCGATGATGTTGTGCCTGCCATCTTGTAATACAGACTGTATGATCTATATCTGATGGATAGAAAGCAAACTATGACAATTTTACAAAAGATACCCGCACCTCTCTCCACATCATTATCTCCCACAACCTCATTGCTTAGCAATTAAAAAAGGAATAAGTCTTTGGAACAATCTAGCATGCATGGTGGCCGCTGCCGCCTGCCAGCACCGTCCATCCCCATGCCTCCGCCCATTCCGACCACCAGTCACCACCATGCTCCACTCCTCCTCGCCTTATATCTCATCTTTCATTTTTTTGATGGCATTCTCGAGATACCAGTTTTCCGATAAAATTCTCGAGATATCATTAGTTTTTACACATGGAATTACTCCTGCAAGGGTCAATCATAACAGGTGTTTTGTGAAAAAAATGCATATTGATGTTCCGTGCAATGCACGAGAATATTGCTTGTAATTATATAAAGCAAATCACGAGCATGAAGTGACATTTTTTTGACACAGCCACGTTAACATGGCCACGTAAATCACTAGCTAAAGTAAATACCATTATACTTATATCCCGATGCAAAAGGTTGAGTACATGTCCGAAGAGTAGAGTCGCACACACGCACTCTGTCTCTCAGAATCTCTCTCACACACACACACCAGTTACGTGGCGCCCACTTAAGCAGACACGTATGTTACAATTTGTGCACCCACGTGTACACGTGATGCTGCGCATTTATTTAAGCCGGAAGGCGAACCCAAACAGTAGCTGCATTCATTCCCCTTCCGCCGCCTCTTCTCTGGTCGCCGTCGACGGGTAGCCATGGCCCGGCCAAAGGTAACAACATACGCCATACTCCCGCCGGAGCGGCGCTTTAATATGGAAATTTTAGTGGTCATGCATGCATCTTTTTGTGCTAGCACTCCTATATAAGGGTTGACCGGTCACTTCCCGCGGACGTGCGCGGGCGATGGAAGAGGAAGGATAAGGGAAGCGGGCTGTGGAGTAACATTTTTTACCACAATTTCTTAGGAAACTGAGTGCAATAATTGAGTAGTTTTACAAACTACCAGTACTACACCTGAAACGGTTCAAAACATATACTCCCTTGACAACGCGCGCTTCCCATGTGAAACGGTCAGCATCGCCCTGGAGCGTCAGTGCCGCATTAATGCCCAGCCAGAGCGGAGGCGACCTCTCACTGGCGCCGGCTTTGAAGTGGTGCGACAGCCGAGAGAGTGCCGCTTCCCGGTGCACGCGACTGTTCCCTCTTCATGCATGCTCAACTCAACACCCCTCTTCATGCATGCTCTCTTCATGCATGCTTCTAGTGTATTTGTGCTAAACTAGTGTGGACTCATGCACCCTCCATACACTCTACCAAACACCCAAAAGTAGGTTGAGAAGGGAGCTCTTGGGCGGCATTTGTCTCTTACTACGTACTACCACTAAATGTTGTACGTGCAATGCACGGTGATGTTATGGAGTACATGCCTAAGTACTCTACTACTACTATATTAGTTGGAGGCACATATTAACTTTTATATTTGTTTACGTGTATGCCCCGAGACCTTCCAACTAGACGTGTCTTTCTCTCCAGGTCACACTTTGTATCGTTCATACCACTAAGTACTACTACGTTTGGTCTCCAACCCAGAAGTGGAAGAAGTGGAGATGCTCTACCACGATGTCTTTTTTTACGCTGGGCTCTACCATCCTGTTCATGTCCCACTCCTTTCGCTGATGTGTGGGACATCCAGCACGTGCCGTGTTTGGCACCCTTCATCATAAGAGTTGAAACGCTAGCATTCATCAGAAATAAAAAACAATTATAAATCAGCAGCGATACTATTTTTTTGAGAACCAATCAGCAGTGATACTATACCACGCGGTTTCCTTGCTCCTCGATATCCGAAAGAATACTTCCGTTCACCAACATGTGGGATGTCGACCATCCTGGTGCACTTGCCATGCACGCAGAACTCCAAGGGAGAGTCACCCAGGTCGTCGCACCGCAGTAACAATGACTAATGAGCCGTCAAATCACAGGCCCACTTCCCACTTTGAAGTTGCTCAGACGAAGGAACCATCATGACTTCGTTGAATTCCGCTTCTTGAAGAAAACTATTGTACTAGCAGTACTACTAGCTACAGTAGTTACTCCAGCAGAGGCCTCCTTTCGTTCATAGGATAGGAATTTTATAGGAATATGAAAATCATAGGAAGTGAGATGACATGCATCTCAATTCCTATAGAGAATGAGATGCCATTTGATGCATAAGATAGGAATTTTTCCATTTAGTCTAGGCTAATGTACTGGTAATTTGCTCTAAAAACTACAGTAGTAACTAGTAGTACTGGTACATGCTCGTACTCAGACACAGACACACACACACTAACTACTAGTACTACTACTTCTCACATGTTGGCCAGACGTCGTCGTTCTCCTTCCCGGCTTTGTCGGCGACACCCCACCGTGCTTGGATCTCCACCGACCTCTCCGCAGCAGCGCATGCGTCCTTTTCTTTCTTGCGGTGGCAGGCCTCTCTTTTATTGAGTGCTTTCTAACTTTTCTGCTCCCTCTGTGTGGCTTTGGCCGCCTCTTGCTCTACCGCCCATTTGGCCTTGGCATCTTCAAATTCCTCCCACATAGTTGTGAGGTCGCGAGCGGCGATGAACTCAGCACGGTGGGATGCCATCGCTTCCCTACCATTTTGTGTGCGGTCGTGGGCGGCGAGGAACTCCGCGCAGCGGGATGCCATCGCTGCCTTACCGGTTAGTGTGCGGTGTGGTGGCATGAATGACGCTTGGTGAGAGCTCTAGGTTGGAGTGGCCAGACAACCGTATAGTGCATTGGTTTGTCAAGAGATCAAGGACAGAAGACGAAGGAAATTTGGATTCCCCTTCAATCCTGGTCATTTATTACCGAGTAAAATGCTTTGGCGGTCATCGAACTTGTCTTGATAGCTCACTTTGATCATTGTATACGAGATATGGTGATTATACGATCACTGGCTCAGCGTATAGCCCCGTATTTGTCTGTTTGACCAGTCAAACAGTCCGCATGCGCCTCATCAGCTCGTGTTCTTTATCTATCTACGCAGGCCTACCTGTCAATGGAGAAAGAAATACTGTAAAAACCAAAATTATGCGTATGTGGGGAATCAAACCACGGACTCGTTGATGCAATGCACCCTCGTAAGCCAAATGAAAATGAAATATTTCGTGTCAGACACTCACGCTCATGCTGTCAAAGCATGCTAATGCATGCACGTCACCCTCTAAATCAAAGTCCTGCTCATGGCGCAATGCAAACAGCGAGCCCATCACCTGCGTGGCCCGGCGGTGCCTGACATTACTATTTAGACGTTTGATGGAGGCCTACGTGAACGCCGAGCATGTATTCACCTGGCTCAACACCAACGATCATACTCGGAGCGCCTTGCTCATGTATATCGTCCATCACAACGACAATCTATAAAACAGCCTAGCTAGAGAGGGTACTATGGTAGTATGGTACGGAGTACGTACTATCGTGAGTGACCGATCTTAGTGCCACTGCACACCGAAACCCCTCCCATCGCTAGTGCGCGCTTCCCGCCTGAAACGGTCACCGTCTCTCTAGAATGTCAATGCTGCATTCACCGGACTTAACTGCAGGTGCAATTGGTGTGTCACTGACATGCAGGCCAGATGCCCGTTGGGCCCACATGTCAGTAACCCAATGCATCTGAAGTTAAGTCACTGAAGCAGCTTCTGCATTCATGCCCGACGAACCTACTCCGGTGCCAGTTGTCCATCCATCTGCCGCGGCTCATTGCCATTCGCCCGCTATATTAACTTGAGCCCCAGCTCCCAGCCATAGCCAAAGACCCACACTTATTCTCCTCTGATCCCTTCCTTCTGTCGGCACCACTCCAACCATGGCCTCCTGGCGCTTCGAAGCTCTCTTGGATGTACTGTCGCAGGAGCAAACGAGGGACATCGGCGGCTTTGCTCCGGGCGCGCTCCAAAGCTCTCTTCAACGTACTGTCGCAGGAGCAAACGAAGGAGATCGCCGGCACCCCCCCCCCCAGGCCGCCCCCACCGCCACGACCACGAAGCCGGCGCGCGTGCGGGTGCGCAGCCGGCAGCGAGGAAGAGTAGTACATGGTAGGTCGCCGCAGCTCTGGTCCCAGGAAGGCCACCGCTACTCCACTCAGTCGACACCAAGCTTGGTGGGGTAAACATCGGCGGGCGATAAGCCGCTTGACGGCAACATGGAGGTGGAAATCTTCAGAACCTTGTGCTCCGAAGGAGGAGGTTATCAAGGCGGATGAGGAGGAGGCAAAGGCAATGGTCGGGTTTCTCGGGTTCATGGCCGGACATGGTGGTCGGGCACCGGTGATCGTTTAGATTAGGTTTACAGTAGGTTTTAGTACGGTTTGTGCAAAATATGTAATGAATTTCGTCCAGTTTGTAGGAAAAGTTTTCGAAATGTAATGAATTTCATCCGGTTAATTTGAAATTTGCTTTGTTTGCACGAATTTCTCCGGTTAGTTCATATAGTTGTCGAAAGGTATGCGAGCAGCATCGGATGGCATCCATCAGTGTCCTTGGACAGATGCCGGTGTAAATTTGTGGGCCAGTGCTAGAGATGCCCTAACTATCATGCTATAATCCCTAACAGTCCTCCATTATTTGGCAGGGAACAATTATCCCTTGATCAAAATCAGATCCGCGGTGTTTCGCACTCCTCCCGCGTAATAGTGTAAACTCTTGCTTACATAAAAATGGAGCAAGTGGACGGCACTGTAGCACGTCATATCACTCGAACTAGCCCACCTAACGAGTGGGAAAGCACCGCCCTCGTCATTTTGTTCTGGATTTCTATCGATCGATCGCGCGAAAATGTTACGCTTGGCAAGTTCTAAAGGAAAAGGCGGCACACTTACGACTCGTACGCATCGCACCCCCAACAGTCTGGCTCGCACGCCGCTCACCAGAGGGGACACGCGTTGTCTTGCAATTTCACTGACATGTGGGACCGTAACTGAATACCGTCGATAGCCGAAATCTAATCGCTCGGCGGGCGTCGGCTGAGAAGAGAGAAACAGGGGAGGGAGAAGAGATCACTCACCCGCCGCGCACGGACTCCAAGAAATATATGGTGATAATGTGAGGTGGGCCATGCTGGAGTCCGGACCGCTTCCGGAGCCCGCTCTCACTGCCCTGGCCCCTCAAGACGTCAGCTACCCGCCGCATGCATGCATAGCAAGTAGTACTCCTTATTTGGAGGAGAGAGAGGCATTGACAAAGTCAAGGAGTGGGCTCTGCAAGAGCCCGTCTCTACATGTGCTCCTAGGTATAAAAAATTAATTCTAAAAAAAGGCATAAAAACAATTGTGTCTAAAAAAGAAAGGTAAAAAACATTTGAGAGGAAATAGATAGAGAGAAAGTGAGAAAAAGTTGTAACCTGGGCATTACATGAGTAAGGAGGGAGTGGTGCACATGCCAAGTTCGCTGGGCTGCCGTGTTTCACACTCCTCCGTCGTAATAGTGGAGACAATAGCTTTCATCAAAAATAAACAATGAATACTCGTTGCTCGTCCTCTATATCGGAAAGAATACTTTCATTCACCGACATGTGGGACGTTGACCATCCTGGTCCACCTGGCATGCACAAAATTATCCTGGTCTACCCCCGTCGTATCGCAGGCCCAACCTTTCCCACTGTAAGTTGTTCGGACGAAGGAACCATCATGACTTCGTTGAATTCCGCTTCTTCAAGAAAACTTACTGTACCCACAATACTGCTACCACACGCGAAGACTGGATGGCACTGTACCATGTCATATCACTGAAACCCACTAGGCCAAACTAGCCCGCCTAGGTCATCTATTTTGGAACGGAGAGAGTACGTCTCTGCACTACTATGATTTTGTGTTGCACGTTCTCTGTACTTTTGCTACGATTTTCCTATCCTGTGAACCAAATGAGGCCTAAATGTATCTGTGTCGACTATTGTCTGGTCGATCGCTAAGCCTACAATTTTAGGAGTAGGGCTATTGGTCGATCGACGAGGGATAAGTATAAGCGTACCATGAGCTCATCAGCCCCAACATTTCTCTTCGGTGAGTGCTTTGCAAGTACTATAGCTCGCACAGTAGCTAGCCTACTAACACCAAGAATCATCAAACAAGCCCTACTGATATGATAGACAGTTCAAACTTACATCTAAGCATGCCATATATTACTTCAAAAGCTGGTGAGGATACATATGTTGCCATAACTCGGAGAGGGTTCACATGATTCATCGCATGATTCACTATCAAACAAAAGTAGTAAGTACCACCCACACAAGACAGTGCACTAGCCCTAAGATGGTTTGATAACACGCATCATTCTGGTAATTAAACACAGGGCAATGCAAACTACCCTAAAGGATTAGCGCGACCAACTATTTCTTGTCATCGATCTCTCGGGCAATGACCACAGCACGAACAGCGGCATGGGAATCGATTTTTGGGGCGATGTCCACAGGACAGACCGCGACATCGGAATCGATCTCTGGGGCGATGTCCACAGGATGGACGGAGGCATCAGAATCGATCTTCGGGGCGATGCCAACAGGATGGGCTGCGACATCGGAATCATCAAGGACGTTCACCGGCACCTGCACAACCCTAACATATTAGCAAGCACATTGCAAATAATCAAAAACCACAACTATGGTAATAAGCCATTATTTTTTTACCTTGTGCAGCTCACCGGGGGATCTCATCCCTCCGGGGGCCATCTCCTCATCCTCGATGGGGGCCATCACCTTGCCAGGGGAATACTGCTTCTCAACGGCGACTATCTCCTCAAACTCAGCCTTGAGCCTCGCATAGGTGGCCATCAGAGTTCCTGGGGTAGGCACGGTGGGGCCCTTGCTGTTCTTCCAACTTTCTTTGAGGAGTTCGTCCGCCAACATCGTCAACTCTTTGGCCAGTGCTTGTTTCTTGGAGTTCTTCGTCTCCATGGGTTGGCCCGCCAACATGGTCAACTCGTTGGTCGGTGCTCGCTTCCTGGAGATCGTTGTCTCTAGTGGGTTGTCCGCCGGCAACTCTTTGCCTAGTGCTCCAGGATCCATCAATGAACTGACAAACAAAAAGCAATCGAAAGGAAACCACAATCGCAATGAAAACGGGAAAAGAATAGGATGTGAGAATCGGTCGGTGCTTCGCAAAAAGAAGATTCTTGGAATGAAAATATAGCAGCATAACTGATTCGCCCACCTTTCCTTCATCGGTACAGAAGAAAAATGGCACAAGTGATAGCCTGGAGTGAGGTTTTCTTCAAGAAAGGGAAGAAAGGGCTTGAATGAGCGTTCCAGTGAAATGATGGTTGCTTCGTCCAGTCCAACTTGGAGGCCACCTTACCACTGCTGGTAAAGGTGTGGGTTTTGTGATATGACGGGTCATGACGGCCACACCGGGGTGACAAGTGAGTCTCGACTATAGCACCTCGCTGTTATTTGGTGGATGGCACGCGGGCCCAGATGCTTTGAAATGCCCCGCATGTAGATAGAGCGGCTAGTCATATAGGAGTGCTATTGTGCACCGTGACCAAGGCAGAGAGGAAAACGAGAGAACTACGTAATTAATGCATGAGTTTAATTAGGTAGTTTTGTAAAGTACGAGATACATTCCTCCAATCGCAAAATGCCTTGGTTCATGAGATTTGAGATTTGAGCCCTATAAACCGGAAGGGAGGGAGTATTGCATGCGGTGTAGTCTAGTCACTTGTTGAAATCTCTAGAAAGGCAAATACTCCTTTCCGTTTACAGGGATATACTACTCCCTCCGTCTAGGTGTGTAAGTCATCTTACAAAAACCAAATAGTCCCAAAACACTTAGTCGCGGTGCATTAACTTCTACCTTGTTTCTTGTTTCTTGACATATCAACCAATAAGAGATGAGAGGTGTGCATGCTTTTAATGACTTGCAATGGCTAGTTCATTGCATGCAATGCTATTAATTAGCAAATAAACATTGGTGACCCTAGGAGGAAACGGTGCTAAGCGCGTGGACCTATGCAGAATGAGTATCAACAAATGGATGATGGAGTTTAATTGTTAAACAATAGCAATTTTGTCTCATGCAAGAGCCTGGCTAGTATATGCGTGCTCCAAGGCACCGCACCACGCGAGCGTTCCCAACTGCCATGTTCGGGTTGCGCTTGGCTCTTCGCCTCTTCGAGAAGACGAACAATGATGTTACTCCTACTTCTATAGTATCGAATCCACTGCTGCATGTCCGTCCACCTCGTGCGGGAGGGATAGCGTGTAGCGAAAGCTTCTACTTACTGCTCCTGCCTTTGCGTCTATGACAGGTGGGCCCAACAGGTGGTTGACCCTCCTATCATGCAGCCAAAGGCAGGTGCAGTTAAGGCACTGGAGCTCAGTCTGCGAGGGAGAGGGCGTTGTAGTAATCAAATTACTCGGTCTTGTACGAGTTGACGCGACACATCAAAGCACTGCACTCGATATAAGTCTTTTTACACATTTCAAATGGACTACTTCATATGTAGACATATTCTGCTTCGTATGTAGTCACTTGTTGCAATCTCTAAAAAGACTTATATTTGGAAACGGAGGGAGTACAACGCATGCATGCATGCCGTGACTTTCCTTTTGATACTTGCATGTGTTGATTTGATGCACCTTGCCAAATTTTGACTATAAATTTAACTAACCAAATTTTCATGCATGTCACAAAAAATTACGGGGCTGTTTGGATTGTGACTATGTTTGTCTTATGTTGCCACATTATTTTTCCCACACTTGCCACACTTCCCTAACCTCAGTTGCTCAAATTGTTAGACACACTTTGGCTTGCCTAAGGGAATATTGCCACAATTTTTGTGTCTATGACATGTGGGGTTCACTGCTAATAAAAAAATTCTTGTCTTAGGTGTGGCTAATCAAAAAAGACTTATATTTAGGAACGGAGGGAGTAGAAAATATAAATAATAATGCATGTTGGGGCAACCCACGTTTCCGCTAATTTTAGCTGTCGGCTTGTTCACAATTTTTACGAGGGGGTGGTTGTTCATTTAATGGAGGGACTTGTAGTACCAGACTTGAATGATACAAAGTGCGACCTGGCACATCGTAACACCACTTGGAACAAGCAGGTAGCTATCTGAAAAAACAATCAACGACTAAAAAACCGTGACCTAGCATGTAGTAGTACACAATTTTAAACGATTGTTTTGATGGAGTGAAAAAGGAAAACTACCCGACTACATATATATAGGCCGGAGCCTCCGTGCTTGCTTGCTAGGGTTGCTCTATTCACACACTCTCGTCCTCTACAGATCTAAACAATATAGGGGTAGTAACACTGTCTTTCTCCCTTCAAAAAACGTTGGCTTTCTATCCTCACCACTGGTTACAGATCTGGACGTATCCCCCTCCGTCGATGAAGGGGAGGAGGGGCAGTGTTTAGGCCGTCATCGACAGCGAGGGAGGAGATCCACTGCCGGCCACACCGTTATCTTTGGCCGAGCGCCAGCACGGGAGGTCCTCCGATCCCTTCGTCGTTGTCTGTGGGCGGATCCGGCCTCCCGCCGCCCACCTATCCACATCCCGACGACCTTCGGGTATATCTTCGTTCGAAACCGCCTAAGCTCTACTTCCCCAGCTTGCTACGTTGCTGCATGTGCATCATTTTCTACCTCTCAGCCCCTCTCGGTCGGATGGTCCAACGTCACCTTTTTTTTCTATTGTTAGAGGTAATGCTACTTCATGGAGTCGAATCTTGTACTCCCTCCGTCCGAAAATACTTGTGATTGAAATGGATGTATCTAGATGTATTTTAGTTCTAGACACATCCATTTTGATGACAAGTAATTCCGGACGGAGGGAGTACTTGGTTCAAACAAGAAATAAAGTGGGGGTGGGGGAATTTAGTATGTACATCAAACTTGGTACAAACAGGAAGGAAAGGGGGTGAAAGTAGTACAGACTGGTCATCCAACCGGTCTCTTGGTCGAAAAGGGAAATATAGGGGTAACGCTGTACACAGTGGTATGACCAGGACTAGATTTGCTATCCACACATAGGAGTAGGTGGCTAGAGTGAACAAAAATGGGACCAACCCAGATATGTTTCTTGGATGTTTGTTTCTCGGGGCAACAAACTATGAATCACCACTTTATGCCCCTGTTTACGTACATGGTGCTGGACTGCTGGTGCACCCACTGTCCCATGCCCTTATACCAAATATTTAGTTGTTCTTAATCTAATGTCCCTGGTAAAAATGAAGCCATGCCACTGTTATAAGCCATGACAAGTTTAGCCAAATGTTTTTGCCTGTAATTGTTTGAGACTCTGACTGTTTCCTCTGTACCTTTTTGTGCAAACAGGGATATCCAATTCACCTGGTTGCTGTTGTGACCTTTTGGTGCACTGCACAAAACTCTTCTTAAAAGAAGTGACTTTTGTGTTGTTTAACTGGAATGTCAGAATGGAACAGTTGGTTCATTTCGGTGGAACTGCACAAAGGGAGATCTGTGTTCCAATCCTCATCATCCATATTGGCGCCATAACCTTCCTTTAGGTAAGAATGATATTTAATGCATGTGTTCATCTCTATTTTCCGACTGCCATGAGAAAATAATGCTATTTTTTACTAGTACACTTGTACTCCCTCACTGACAAAACCAATTCTGAATTAGAAGGCCAATCATGTACTTGGTTTCACCAACTGGTGAGGAGAAAGAGAAACAGAGCATGAAGAGGAAGAAGAAGAAGAATAAACAGTGCCAAGGCGATCTTGCTGAAGCCAGAGGCCTCAGTCGAGGCCATTCAAGGGCTCCGGCAACGACTACCTTACATGTGAGACGATCCTCCAGGGAGCCCTTCCACTTCTGTTGTCTCACTTAATTAATTAGGAGTACTTAAGTACCACTAATTTATTACTGCCTAATTTTCCTGTTGGAGTTAAACAAATCTTTAGTAGGACCCTATGTGAATCATGTACGTGTGTATGTTTGTCTATGGAGGTGAATCATGTGGTGGAGCAGGGAGGGAATATTATTAGTGTCATGACATAATAGTGCTATTGTTTTGCATGTCAATTTATTGCCATTGGTTCAATGAGGCAATGTTTTGCGTATTGTCCATCATGAATTTGATGCTACTGTTTGAGTAATATGCTAATGTCTTCCTATCCTTTCTCACTAAGCTAATGAAGGTTTCACCTTGTTCCTACTTGTGCAAACAGGGATCATGTTGTGCCAATCATACATTTTAGTGGAACTACACAAGACAATACAATGAACTGTATCCCAGCCAGTGCTTTAACTCTGCTGGAAGTTCTTGATAATCTTTCGATATAATCTCAGCACTGGTAAACAAGAGTGATTTCAACCATACATTTGAAGTGCACAAAAATATATACTATTGTGTGATTCCAGTGAGTGCTTTATCATCTCTTATGGGACTACATGAATAAGCTTTTTTTCTCAGGTTGGTACGGGCCTAAGGCCTTCATCCATATTAGTTTGCTGTCATCTCTATTTGTATCGTGCTACTGTCATGAGAAACTCCTTTATCTTTGCACGTTAAAGTTTTGCAACCTATGATAAATGGCAATGCTTTGAGTGTTGAGCTAATTGGCACTGATTAAATAAACTAATACCTCTCTTTAAGCAAGACTACTATGTTGCTAACTTTACCCATTAAGATAATGACGGTGCTTCTATTTGTTAGTGTATGTTTCATCAACTAGTCCCACTATTACAGTAATCTCACTCTCTCAATATATGTGCCAACAGGGATGCTCGATTTTGGTGGAACTGCACAAAAACTTTGGGTGCTTCATTGCCTCGACAGCTTCCGTCCTTTCCTGTCAGTCGCTAATCTCGGCTTGCTTTCTTCCTTCGCTGTCAGTCGCTTCGCTTATCTCGGCTTCCAGTCAAAGGAAATAGTAATTGATATGCTACCTCACACAGGTTGGTACTGGTCATTATCCTGATTATTGTGCTTGTCATATGTATTGGTAATTTGGTATTGTGCTACTGTTTGCCGATTTCATAAAGGAGTAATTTGGAGCCTGAACTCGCAGGCAAATCATTACATCGGGTGATTTCAGTAGAACTGCACAAAATGATCAGATGGACAGGTACTTATGCTGCTGCTATGTACTCCAAAGTTCACTCAGACAAGCATTGATGTTGACAAGAAGAAGTGCCTATATTTATTCGAGTATCAACCGGCGTCAACCAATTGTCAAACTCCAAGTATTAGGAGAGTGAACGCCAAAAATATTGCTTGGTGCATAGCCCAGAAAAACGCAGTCCAGTCTTTGGTCCCAACTTGTGCCTTTTGGTTATCGGCACATATGGTAGCGAACTATATGGCATGGAGTCTAAAGATTCCAGACAAGTTGGTTGACGCGTATATTCATCTGGCACTTAATCAGTTTGCACACCAAGGATGCTCCATTTCAGTTGAACTGCACAAAAAATTTGGGTGGTTCATTTTCTCAACCACCTCCTTTCTCGTCTGCAATGTAGAATTTTGGTGAGATACAGGACCAAGATGAGCCAAGTTGCTCAAACCTCCCTCGGCACGAGGCCACTATTTGAGGATAAACCTACAAGCAAAGTTCAGATTGTTTGTGTTGCCTCTTATGTACTCGAAAGTTTACTCGTACAAGAACTAATTTTAGCAAGAAGTACCTCCGATTGAACACCATTTACCAGTCTGTACCCTAGGTAATTAAAGTTCGTCCATGGATCATATTGGCTGTGATCTCAATCATTTGGATGCATAAACATACTGAACATGTGTATATCTGAATCTTTTTGTGAATTATGTATGAATATTGTTGTGTGATCTATCAATCATTTGGATGCATAGATATGCTGAGCTTGTGTATATATGAATATTTTGAGTTGTTGATAGTGAATGTTGGCTATGAATATGAATGTGTCCTGTGAACCTGAGTTTGATACGAATATTTACCTTTTTTTGTATTTGTGTGTGAACTTGTTAGTATGCCTACTGTGGGGTATGTGATGTGTGGGTGTCAACGGCACAACTTCTTCCCGAGAAGAATTGCACCTGCTTTGTTAGGGTAGCAACGATGCATCAGCTCTTTTTAATCTTTTTATTACTCTGTCTTCCCCTCTCCCCTGCTCAACCCCTGCCGTAATGTTTTTGGCCTCAAAACAAACATAGTACTGCGTTGTTTTGGGGGCTTGATGAAAAATCGAGTGATGGTTTCTGTAGGTTGGCCCGCCCAGCAAATGGGCTGCTGGTCCACCACGACGGACTGGGAGGCTAGAAATACAAGTTGTATGGTGCAGAGGCAAGTAAAAAAATGCTATCGAGAGCCATCCGCTGAAGAAGAAAAATCACTCCTGATGTGCTTCTTTAGTTGTGCCGCCAGCCCCCTCTTTAATCTAGTTCGCTCGGGGATCTGGTATCATTTTTTTCAGAGGGCGAACAAGTATCAGCTAGGCCTAGGTTTTGTATTTTAACATGCGTAGCCCACGACATACGGAGACACTGGTTTCAACTTATTTTTTGAGGTCCATACCGGCGTATGGGCTTTTTCTTAAAGATCGGCAGCCCAATGTATTTTTTAATAAAACACAGGTCTCTGTTCTATTTATCTATATATAGGAATAATAATGTTGTGTCCAATTTATGTTTTCCCTTCTAACCACATTATATATTTTTATATTATTACTATTATAGTATATTTTATAGAGACTTATATACATTATAAAAACATCCCACGCGTTATTAACTTATAAAAGTAAATGTTTAACGGAAGTTGGCAAGGAAAATCATGGTTGTTTTTGACTCACAGGTAAGGAAAATCCTGGTGATTGCGTACAAAAGCTTGCGAATATTTTAAGGACCAATTTAATAATAACGCGCTCATTTTTATTTTGAGCAATAACTCGCTAATTTGTTAATTATATATATATAATGTGCCTCTCCGATTTATTCTTTGATATTAATTGCTCCTTCTAACATAACATTATATATATAACAAGCCCACCTAATACGTGTATTTCAAGGAAGTGCAAATGGGCTGGGATTTCTTAGAAAATATAAATGGGCCTGATTGACGCGAAATTATTTGTTCACCCAGCCCACCAAATGGACTATACATTCTAGAAAACATGGGTTAAATATATGCCACATTTTTGCAGGCTGACATGTGGGCCAATAGGTCGAAGTCTATGCAAGGCGTTGTCAACTTGGTCAACAAATGATTGTGTCATCCACAGCCATTGGATTTATATCCAACGGCCGGCATGCATGTTCAATCTCTCGTCTTCTTCCTCCAGCGTCACCGAGACCGCCTGGTCCGGCCTCCGGCGGCTAGCGGCTCTGCTTAGCACGCATCATTGCGAAGCGCTACCCCACCGCCAGCCAGGCTATCCCTCCACCCCTCGACACCTCCTGTTATTCTCCACAGACTGCAGCCCCACGCCGCAACAGAACCAGTTATAACCCTTCTCCTCCTCTCAATCTGCGACTCCATTGCCGCGTCTTCCCATCTCCGAGTCGTTCCCGTCTGGGGCCTCGCCGTCGTCCACCACCTCGACGCGCTCGGTGCGGCGTGGTCAACAAACAAGAGTCATCGGAAGAGGACTATATGTGGAGAGCCTGACGGCTGGGATCCACGAGGTCCATGGCCGCACGCAAGGAAAGTTCCTCCTTATTAAGCTGAAAAAATGTTTCCTCCACCACACAGCTGGGACCCACCGGCTGTATCTTCGCATGGAAGGAAGTGCCTCCTTGTTTTGCGAAAAAAATTATTCATCCCGTTGACAGCTGGGACCCGTCAGATTTGGTGGCTGACTTGTGGGCCTACTAAGCGGACGTGTAAGCATGGCTTAGTCAACTTAATCAACAAATGATTCTAGCAGTTGGATCGTTGGATGTTAATCCAACAGCCGTGCTCCTTCTTCAACCTCTGTTCTTGCTCTGTCTCCCGTGGGCGGCACCGCGGCTGTGATGCCACGCACCCGAACCAGTGAAGTTTCCCACTCCTCTCCATCTGCGACTCCACCGCCCCGTCTTCCCCATCTCTGGGTCGTTCCAGTCTGGGTGCGCTCGGCACGGTGTGGTCAACGTGGTCAACAACTGAGAGTCATCGGAAGATGACTGTACGTGAGAGGCTGACAGTGGGGACGCACCATGCCCATGGACGCATGCATGCAACGGAACGCAGCATGGTCAACGTGGTCAAGGAACGACTTCCATCAGAAGTATAATGTACATGGAGAGTCTGACAGCTGGGTCCACGGCAGCAGCAAGTAAGTGCCTCCTTATTATGCGGAAAATAATGATTCCTCTAACTGACAGCAGGGACACACTGGACGGGCCACCGTATTTTGCAAAAAAAATGTTTGCCCCCTGACTGTTGGGACCCACCTGACGGGCCACCGTATTTCGGAAAAAAAACATTCCCCCCGCTGTCAGCTCGGACCCACCGGAAGTGCCTCCTTATTAAGCAGAAAAAAATGAATACCCCGTGCTAGCTGGGACCCACCTTGGTGGGAGGCTGACTTGTGGGCCCACTAAGTTCACGGGGACGGAGGGTGAGGGAGTCCTGGATTAGGGGGTGTCCGGATGGCCGGACTATGACCTTTGGCCGGACTCCTGGACTATGAAGATACAAGATTGAAGACTTCGTCCCGTGTCCGGATAGGACTTTCCTTGGCGTGGAAGGCAAGCTTGGCGATACGATATGTAGATCTCCTCCCATTGTAACTGACTCTGTGTAACCCTAGCCCTCTCCGATGTCTATATAAACCAGAGAGGTTTAGTCCGTAGGACGAACAACAATCATACCATAGGCTAGCTTCTAGGGTTTAGCCTCTCTGATCTCATGGTAGATCAACTCTTGTATTACCCATATCATCAATATTAATCAAGCAGGAGTAGGGTTTTACCTCCATCGAGAGGGCCCGAACCTGTGTAAAAACATCGTGTCCCTTGTCTCCTGTTACCATCCGCCTAGACGCACAGTTCGGGACCCCCTACCCGAGATCCGCCGGTTTTGACACCGACATTGGTGCTTTCATTGAAAGTTCCTTTGTGTCGTCACCTTTAGGCCCGATGGCTTCTTCAATCATCAACCACGACGCGGTCCAGGGTGAGACTTTTCTCCCCGGACAGATCTTCGTATTCGGCGGCTTTGCATTGCGGGCCAATTCACTTGGCCATCTGGAGCAGATCGAAAGCTACGCCCCTGGCCATCAGGTCAGATTTGGAAGCTTAAATTACACGGCTGACATCCGCGGAGACTTGATCTTCGACGGATTCGAGCCACAGCCAAGCGTGCCGCACTGTCACGATGGGCATGATCTAGCTCTGCCGTCGGACAGTGCCCAGAGCGCCGCTTAGGTGTCCGCTCTAACCCTTAGCTCGGAGCCGACACTGCCGGTCGAGGACGGGTGGCTAGACGCCGCCTTGGGGGCTGCAATCTCTACGGCAATCGAGCCGAACACCAATCTTTTCCTTCACGGAGCTCGTGACTCCAAGGTGCCGGACTCCTTTCCGGACTCCGAATATTCCGCACCCCTCCTGATCGAACGCAATTGGGCTCCGATCATGGAGTTCACCGCCGCGGACATCTTTCAACACTCGCCCTTTGGCGACATCCTGAATTCACTAAAGTCTCTCTCTTTATCAGGAGAGCCCTGGCCGGACTATGGTCAGCAAGGTTGGGATGCGGACGACGAAGAAATTCGAAACCCACCCACCACCCACTTCGTAGCCACTGTCGATGATTTAACCGACATGCTTGACTTCGACTCTGAAGACATCGACGGTATGGACGCCGGTGAAGGAGACGACCAAGAACTAGCGCCTATAGGGCACTAGAAGGCCACCTCGTCATACGACATATACATGGTGGACACCCCAAAAGAAGGGGATGGCGATGGAACAACGGAGGATGACCCCTCCAAGAAATAACCTAAGCGCCGGCGTCAGCGGCGCCGCTCTAAATCCCGCCAAAGAAAAAACGGCGAGTCTAGCACCGGAGACAATAACACCCCGGACAGTGCCGAAGACAACCCCCTTCAGCAGGATTCAGCGCAGGAGGATGGAGAAGCCAGCCCTCACGAGAGAGCGGCAGACAGAGAGGTCGAGGATGATAATTACATGCCTCCCTTCGAAGACGAAGCAAGCCTCGACGACGACGAATTTGTCGTGCCTGAGGACCCCGTCGAACAAGAGCGTTTCAAACACAGGCCATGGCCACGACAAGCAGCCTCAAGAGAAAACAGCAGCAGCTTAGAGCTAACCAAGACTTGCTAGCCGACAGATGGACGGAAGTCCTCGCTGCCGAAGAGTACAAACTCGAACGCCCCTCCAAGAGATACCCAAAGCGCAGGCTGCTACCCCAACTAGAGGAGGAAGCAACTAAACCTACATCACCAGCGTATGATGCGGCCGATCGGCCACCCCGTGGACGCGACAGAGAGGCCTTTAAGCCCTCAACTCAAGCCGCACCCCGGCGCCGCTCAAAAAGTACCAAGGCACGGGGAAACGCGCCAGACCTGCGAGACATATTGGAGGACAAGGCAAGGCAAACAAGATCAATCTACGGATCGCGTGGGCGCCCCACGACACGTGACGATAACCGTCACGCCGGATATGGCAAATACGGCCAGGCCGAACACGACAGACAAAACTCATCCGAGCTACGTCGTGATATATCCCAGTACAGAGGCGCCGCACACCCACTATGCTTCACAGATGAAGTAATGGATCATAAAATCCCCGAGGGTTTTAAACCCGTAAACATCGAATCATACGACGGCACAACAGATCCTGCAGTATGGATCGAGGATTATCTCCTTCATATCCACATGGCCCATGGTGATGATCTACACGCTATCAAATACCTCCCACTCAACCTTAAAGGACCGGCTCGGCATTGGCTTAACAGCTTGCCAGCAACGTCAATTGGTTGCTGGGAGGACCTGGAATCCTCATTCCTTGACAATTTCCAGGGCACTTATGTGCGACCACCAAACGCCGATGACTTAAGCCACATAATTCAGCAGCCAGAGGAATCGGCCAGAAAATTCTGGACACGGTTCCTAACCAAGAAAAATAAAATAGTCGACTGTCCGGACGCAGAGGCCCTCGCAACCTTCAAGCATAACATCCGAGACGAATGGCTTGCCCGGCACCTAGGACAGGAAAAGCCGAAATCTATGGCAGCCCTCACGACACTCATGACCCGCTTTTGCGCGGGAGAAGACAGCTGGCTAGCTCGTAGCAATAACATGACCAAGAGCCCTGGTAATTCGGATACCAAGGAAAACAATGGCAGGTCGCGTTGCAACAAACACAAACGCCGCATTAACGGCGACAACACTGAGGATACGGTAGTTAATGCCGGATTCAGAGGCTCTAAACCTGGTCAGCGGAAAAAGCCATTCAAAAGAAATACTCCGGGCCCGTCCAGTTTAGACTGGATACTCGATCGCTCGTGCCAGATACACGGCACCCCCGAACAACCAGCCAATCACACTAACAGGGATTGTTGGGTGTTCAAGCAGGCAGGCAAGTTAAGTGCTGAAAACAGAGACAAGGGGCTGCATAACGATGACGAGGAGGAGCCCCGGCCGCCGAACAACAGAGGACAGAAGGGCTTTCCCCCACAAGTGTGGATGGTGAACTTGATATACGCAACCCACATCCCCAAAAGTGAACGGAAGCGTGCGCTCAGGGACGTATATGTGTTGGAGCCAGTCGCCCCAAAGTTCAACCCATGGTCCTCCTGCCCGATCACTTTTTATCGAAGGGACCACCCCACTAGCATTCATCACGGTGGATTCGCCGCATTGGTCCTAGATCCAATCATTGACGGATTTCACCTCACTAGAGTCCTCATGGACGGCGGCAGCAGCCTGAACCTGCTTTATCAGGATACAGTGCGGAAAATGGGCATAGATCCCTCAAGGATTAAACCCACAAAGACGACCTTTAAAGGCGTCATACCAGGTGTAGAGGCTAGCTGTACAGGCTTAGTTACACTCGAAGTGGTCTTCGGATCCCTGGATAATTTCCGAAGCGAGGAGTTAATCTTCGACATAGTCCCGTTCTGCAGTGGCTATCACGCCCTGCTCGGACGAACCGCATTTGCAAAGTTCAATGCGGTGCCGCACTACGCATATCTCAAGCTCAAGATGACATGCCCTCGTGGAGTCATTACGGTCAATGGAAACACCGAACACTCTCTCCAAACAGAGGAGCACACGGCGGCCCTCGCGACGGAAGTACAAAGTAGCCTCTCAAGGAAATGCTCCAGTCTGGCTGTTAAGCGTCCGGACACCGTCAAGCGCGCCCGGAGTAGCCTACAACAAGACCGTCTGGCATGTTCCGAGCTAGCATAGCAGTGCGGCCCCAACCCCAGCCCTCGCAAGATTATGAAACCAGTACCACACGTACATAATTATGCTCTGGAAATACCGTGGGCATAAGGGGAGGGGCACAACCACGGCATGCCCAGAATGCGGCTCAACCGCACTAGGGGCTCCCGATTTTTGTTATTTTTCTTTTTTTTACTTTCAGGACTCCACTATTCGGAAGACCTGTCCGGCAATACAATCGCCGAACACACGATACAACAGCCAGGGAGACAGCAAGCCACGTCGAACGTCCAGGTGGTCTCTATAACGAGCTAAATACCTGTCTTACTTAAAGTCTCGCAGCTTGCCCCGGGAGGGGGACATGTCAAATAATCCCATCTCTCGCCTATCGCACTATTTGTATCGTTCTGCTTTCATAGCAACCCTCTAATAAACAATACATAGCTCTTGTCTATTATTGCATTCATTTTTTATGTACATATGTTCAGCTATGACATTATGCAACCGTACACTTTGGTACAGCCAATACACCAGGGGCTTAAGTTCCCCAAAATACGGTGTGAGAAGACTGAACACTCTCATGAGTGCGGCACCCCGAACTTATAGCACTATATGCATCGGCTCTGAATCATGTCTTGGGTCAATAGTTGGGTTTGCCCGGCTCCCATGCTTTGGTACCTTATGTTCCGCTATATCGGCTAAGGTAGCGCTAGGAGAACTACTGCGATTGTGCCCCAGTTGAGCTGGGTTAAGACCTCAGTAGAGAAAGCTAAAACTGACCGTCATGATAGGGCGAGAGCCGGTCGCTGTTCGCGAGGTTTTTCGAGTCCTTAAAGACTTATGCCGCTTAGAGCGAGGAGCTGGCTTTGTCCGGCTTAGGCGTGGATAGCGTCCCGAACTCGGTCTTCCGAATACTAGGGGCTTCGCTAAAATTTCAAATTATAGAATTCTATGGCTAAGTGAGAGTGATAAAGCATTATAAGTCCGATTGCCTTGTTTGTTGTGCTGAGCGCCTCCCTCGACGGACCCAAGAATGGGAACAAGAGCGCTCAGGTTTATCCCGAACACCCCAGCACTCGTGGCATGGGGGTAGAAGTCGACGACTTGCATCTCTCAGATTTAATAAACGGCCGCACAGAAGGTAATATTTTAAATTCAAAAAGCGTTGCTTAGCGCATATGAACAAGTTCTCAGCGCACAGGATAAGCACGAGCGAGTTTACTCAAAAATTACATCCCTGGTACATTCATTCGCCACAAGACGGGCACCCTTCAGGACGCCTTCATAATACATCTCGGGCCTGCGATGCTCCTTCCCCTCCGGTGGCCCTTCTGTCACCAGCTTCTCAGCATCCAACTTGCCCCAGTGTTTAGCACGGGCAAAAGCCCTACGGGCGCCTTCAATGCATATAGAGCGCTTGATGATTTCAAGCCGCGGACAGGCATCCACCAGCCACCTCACCAGCCCGAAGTAGCTCTCAGGCAGGACCTCCCCAGGCCACAGCCGGCCTATAAGGCCCTTCATGGCCTGTTCGGCCACCTTATGGATCTCGGCCAGCTGCTTCAGCTGGTCGCTCAAGGGCACCAGGCGTCCGGCCTCAGCATACTGGGACCAGAACACCTTCTCCGTCGAGCTCCCTTCTTCGGCTCGGTAGAATGCGGCAGCGTCGGACACACTGCGGGGCAGATCTGCGAATGCTCCTGGAGAGCTCCGGATTCGGGTAAGTAACACGTAATTCACTTTCACATGCTTGCTTTGCATAAAGAATGCCTTACCCGCCGCTATCTTTTTCATCGCCTCAATCTCCTAGAGGGGTTTTTGGGCTTCGTCCTTGGCAGACTTGGCGCTTTCAAGTGCCGAGGCAAGCTCGGACTCTCACGTCTTTGAGTCAAGATCTAAACTCTCGTGTTTCTTCACGAGAGCATCGAGCTCTTGCCGCACCTCCGCCACCCGCGCCTCTTGTTTCTCTTGCTCGGTGCACTCCATGGCCACATTGTCTTCGGCCTTGGACAGCGCTTACTTCAGGGTCGCCACCTCGGTTGTGGCCCCTGTAACATTCACGTTGGTCCTGTCATTTTTTGCAACCAGGTATTTATATATATATTTACATAAGGCACTACCTACCTTCCTTGTCCTCGAGCTGCTTCTTGGCAAGGCCGAGCTCGTTCTCGGACCGCTCGAGGCTCTGCTTCAATGCATCGACCTCCGCAGTCAGTGCGGCAGAGGTCAGCAGCGCAGCCTGCATTCCCATATTGACATATTTCTGTTAGACTCCTGCGTATATGTTTTTAGATCCTCAGTCTGGCTTTTCTTTCCGAACACCAAACTGAGCATCAGGGGCTACTATCTATGCCGTAACATTTTTACATGTTTTAAAATACATACCTCGAAGCCTGTTAGAAGGCTGGCATAGGCTTTTGTCAGCCCGCTCTTGGCGGACTAAACCTTCTCGATCATAGCACTCATAACAGTGCGGTGCTCCTCGTCGATGCAGGCGCCGTTAAGCACCCCTAGCAAATTGTCCGGCGCCTCCGGTTGGACGGAGGCCGCCGGCATCGTAGGCTTGCCCTTCTTGCGAAGGGGCCGCCTGCCGGACTCCGGAACCACTGAAGGTTCCGGTGCAGTGTCCGGTCCAGGGCCGGACTTAGATCCCTCCAGGGTTTTATCCCCTTCGGGCCTGGAGTCCGAGGGGTCGCCTTGTTCCGCCTCCAGGACCACCTCCTCCTGGCTCAGCCCCTTTCGGGACTCCACCTCGGCTTCGTCCATAGGGTGGGGGGAGGAAGCTGTCGGGAGTGAAAGACTGTTCATATCCGACGAGTCTAGGAAGCCACTCGATGAATCATCGAGCTGAGCCTTGGGCGGACTGCATGATTATATTCAGCGTCAGAAGGCACTGTGCAATAAAGGAATACCGTGAGTTATTCTGGTAACCGAATACTTACGATTTCGCCAGGGGCTTGGCCCTAGATGGCCACTCCTCTCCATCGTCTTCGGCGTCGGAGGCGTAGTCCGGAAGAAGGGTCTTCCCCTTCTTGGACCCTCTGGCCTCCCTAGATGGGGCGGCCTTCCTTTTCTTTCCTCCCCCCCGTTGGAGGGGGAGAGGCTTCTTCTTCCTCCTCCTCGTCTTCAGAGGAGGAGTGCGCTTCAGGGTCGTCGGGCGATGAGTCCGACACCACCAGACGCCGGGAGCTCCTTTGAGTTCCCGTGGCCTTCTTCTTGGCCTTCTTCTCCGGCACCACATGGGGTGTCGGGACCAGCAGCTTCGTCAAGCGGGCGTCTGCTGGGTCTTCGGGCAAAGGAGCCGTACAGTCGATCTGTCCGGCCTTCTTCTGCCAGTCTTGTTAAAGGAATGGGAGTTTAGAGCCCGCATAGAGTGAAACTATGAAAAAAAATACTCTGTAATGGATAAACTAAGCTTACCGCACTGGCTTGGCTCTTCGCGTAGAATCCGCAATCCTCAGTAGTGGGAGGATGGACCTCGGAGCTCTTTAAAAGCACCTTCCAAGCATCTTCATGCGTTGTGTCGAAGAGCCTGGGCAGAGTTTGGTGCTGAGCCGGGTCGAATTCCCACAGGTTAAAAGCCCGCCGTTGACACGGGAGGATCCGGCGGAAGAGCATGAGCTAGACTACATTGATGAGTTTAACCTTCTTGTCCATGAGGTTCTGGACGCAGGTTTGGAGTCCGGTCGCCTCTTCCGGATTACCCCACGACAGGCCAGTCTCTTTCCATGAGGTGAGCCGCATGGGGATGCTAGATCGGAACTCGGGGGCCGCTGCCCATTCAGGGTCACACGGCTCGGTGATGTAGAACCACCCCGATTGCCAACCTTTGATGGTTTCCACAAAGGATCCCTCGAGCCATGTGACGTTGGCCATCTTGCCCACCATGGCGCCTCCGCACTCCGCTTGTCGGCCGCCCACGACCTTCGGCTTGACATTGAAGGTCTTCAGCCATAAGCCGAAGTGGGGTTGGATGCGGAGCAAGACCTCACACATGACGATAAACACCGAGATGTTGAGGATGAAGTTCGGGGCCAGATCATGGAAATCCAGGCCGTAGTAGAACATGAGCCCCCGGATAAATGGGTGAAGAGGAAAGCCCAGTCCACGGAGGAAATGGGGGAGAAACACGACCCTCTCATGAGGCCTGGGGGTGGAGATGAGCTGCCCCTCATCTGGGAGCCGGTGTGCGATGTTGTTGGACAAGTATCCGGCTTTCCTCAGCTTCTTGATTTGCCCCTCCGTAACGGAGGAGGCCATCCACTTGCCTCCCGCTCCGGACATGATTGGAGAAGGTTGAGGTGGGAAGTGCGGACTTGGGCGCTGGAGCTCGAGTGCGCATGAATAGATAAGCGAAGGAGGAGGAAGGCGTAGATGGAAAGGGTGGATTCTTATCCCCTTATATGGGCGGCCGAAACTATGTGCCCCCACCAGCCTAGTAAAACTCGCTTATCTCCCAAGCGCCGTGATTAATGGCGCGGTTGGGTTACCCACGCCCGTATTGATGAGAATCCCAGAATAAGGGGACACGATCTCTGCTTTGACAAGACGTGCCAAGGAAACCGCCTCGCTAAACACGCTGAGGTGGGACAGTAAAACGATTCAAATAAAGGCTTGGCTGTGGCATGATGTCACGCTATGGAATATGTCAGCAGATTAGATTTGTGTGAATATTATTCTCTCTATGGTGGTATGTGGAAACTATTTTGCAGAGCCGGACACTATCCTTGTGTTCAACATCTTCTATGAAGTATTCGAAGGAGGAACCCGCCTTGCAATGCCGAAGACAATTTGCGTGCCAGACTCGTCGTCATTGAAGCCTGGTTCAGGGGCTACTGAGGGAGTCCTGGATTAGGGGGTGTCCGGATGGCCGGACTATGACCTTTGGCAGGACTCCCAGACTATGAAGATACAAGATTGAAGACTTTGTCCCGTGTCCGGGTAGGACTTTCCTTGGTGTGGAAGGCAAGCTTGGCGATACGATATGTAGATCTCCTCCCATTGTAACCGACTCTATGTAACCCTAGCCCTCTCCGGTGTCTATATAAACCGGAGAGGTTTAGTCCGTAGGACGAACAACAATGATACCATAGGCTAGCTTCTAGGGTTTAGCCTCTATGATCTCGTGGTATATCAACTCTTGTACTACCCATATCATCAATATTAATCAAGCAGGAGTAGGGTTTTACCTCCATCGAGAGGGCCCGAACCTGGGTAAAAACATCATGTCCCTTGTCTCCTGTTACCATCCGCCTAGACGCACAGTTCGGGACCCCCTACCTGAGATCCACCAGTTTTGACACCGGCAGAGGGCTTTGTCAACTTAGTCAATATGAACGATTCTAGCTGTAGTGACCGTACGATGTCCATCCAACGGCCATCGTGCTTCTTCAACCTCTGGTCTTCTTGCCCCAGCTGCCCAAAGAAGCGTCGATCGTGTCGCCTGCTCCTACCTCCCATGGATGGTTGTGATGCCGTGGAGGCCTCACCGCCCCCTACAACTCCCGCCAGGCCATCCCTCCACTCACCCACACCCCCTGTTATTCTGCGGCGACGGCAGCCTCACACCGCAGCCGAACGAGTGAACCCTCATACTCCTCTACGCGTGGGCATCCACTGACACGTCTTCCCCGGCTCCGCGGCGTCCCCTTCCTAGGCCTCACTGTCGTCCACCGCCGTGGTGCTCTCAGTGCGGTGTGGTCAATGTGGTCAATGACCGACTTCTATTGGAAGAGTACTGTACATGGAGAGGCTGACAGCTGGGTCCATGGTAGCCGCAAGGAAGTGCCTCCTTATTACGCACAAAATAATTATTCCTCCACCTGACAGCAGGGACCCATCGGACGGGCCACCGTATTTCGTGAAAAAAAACGTTTCCCCCCTGACTGTTGGGACCCACCAGCTACACCTTCGCATGCAAGGAAGTGCGTTAGGAAAAAAACGATTCGCCCCCCTGACTGCTGGGACCCACCAGCTACATCTTCGCACGCAAGGAAGTGCCTGACAGTCGGGACCCACCAGCGTACGTAGCATTGTCATTCTGGTCGCGAACGTGTACACACATACTGGTGGATGTAGAGGCACGCATGTGTCGTAGTAGAGGCGCGCATGTAGCATGTACACGTACGTACAATGGCCAGGGTGCACGAAAGAAAATAAGACCACATACATACATACGGGTGGGGTCTCGAACACCTACTCGTGCATACGTACGGCCAGGGCTCGTGTACATGGCTGGGTCTGAATGGAGAAACAGCGGAATGCGTCAATGTCGTGTTCATGGGGAGCCAACGGAATGCGCTCATTGTCATGTTCATGGGGAGCCAACGGAATGCGTCATGTTCATGGGGAGGCAACGGAATGCGCTGTGTTCATCGGGAGGAAATGGAACGCGTGGGAGCCAACCGGCTGGGTCCGAACGGAATGCATCGTCGTGTTCATTGGGAGGGCTTGGACGGAATAGGCGATGGAAACAAGGCCTGGCGTACCGCAGAATGGAGGAAACGGCCTTATGTTTGACCGGCCATGTTTGAAACGGGATCCTGTTCATCGGGAGGGGTCTAGCGTACTGCAAAATGGAGGAAACGGACCTCCAACAGTTGAAACGGGGTCCTGTTGATCGGGAGGGGTGTGGCGTACCGCAAAATGGACGAAATGGACTTGTGTTGGAGTGCTACGGTCGAAACGGGGGTCTTGTTCATCGGGAGGGGTGTGGCGTACCACAAAACGGGACTCCACGGGATACTGTTCATCTCCACCGGTTATATGTCTCCAACATATCTATAATTTATGAAGCATTCATGCTATATTATTATCTGTTTTGAATGATTATGGGCTTTATTATACACTTTTATATTACTTTTGGGACTAACCTATTAACCGGAGGCCCAGCCCATATTGCTGTTTTATTGCCTGTTTCGGTATTTCGAGGAAAAGGAATATCAAACGGAGTCCAAATGGAATGAAACCTTCAGCAGCGTTATTTTTGGGAATAATAGGATCCTGGAGACTTGGAGTGCACGTCAGAAGATCTTCGAGGAGCCCAGGAGATAGGGGGCGTGCCCCCCTTACAGGGTGGCGCCCCCCTATCTCGTGGGCCCCTCGAGCACCCCCTGACCGACTTCTTTCGCCTATATAGTCCCATGTACCCTAAAAACATCCACGGAGAAGATAGATCGGGAGTTTCACCGCCGCAAGCCTCTGTAGCCACCAAAAACCTCTCAGGAGCCCTTCCCGGCACCCTGCCGGAGGGGGGATCCATCACCGGTGGCCATCTTCATCATCCCGGCGCTCTCCATGATGAGGAGGGAGTTGTTCACCCTCGGGGCTGAGGGTATGTACCAGTAGCTATGTGTTTGATCTCTCTCTCTCTCTCTCTCTCTCTCGTGTTCTCTCTCGTGTTCCCTCTATGGCACGATCTTGATGTATCTCGAGCTTTGCTATTGTAGTTGGATCTTATGATGTTTCTCCCCCTCTACTCTCTTGTGATGAATTGAGTTTCCCCTTTGAAGTTATCTTATCGAATTGAGTCTTTTATGAGAACACTTGATGTATGTCTTGTCGTGCTTATCTGTGGTGACAATGGGATATCATGTGCCTCTTGATGTATATTTTGGTGACCAACTTGCGGGTTCCGCCCATGAACCTATGCATATGGGTTGGCACACGTTCTTGACTCTCCGGTAGAAACTTTGGGGCACTCTTTGAAGTACTTTGTGTTGGTTGAATAGATGAATCTGAGATTGTGTGATGCATATCATATAATCATGCCCGCAGATACTTGAGGTGACAATGGAGTATCTAGGTGACATTAGGGTTTTGGTTGATTTGTGTCTTAAGGTGTTATTCTAGTACGAACTCTTGAATAGATTGATCCGAAAGAATAACTTTGAGGTGGTTTCGTACCCTACCATAATCTCTTCGTTTGGTCTCCGCTATTAGTTTCTTTGGAGTGACTCTTTGTTGCATGTTGAGGGATTGTTATATGATCTATCTATGTTATTATTGTTGAGAGAACATGCACTAGTGAAAGTATGAACCCTAGGCCTTGTTTCCTATCATTGCAATACCGTTTACGCTCACTTTTATCGCTACTACCTTGCTGTTTTTATAATTTCAGATTACAAAAACCTTTATCTACTATCTATTTTGCACTTGTATCACCATCTCTTCGCCGAACTAGTGCACCTATACAATTTACCATTGTATTGGGTGTGTTGGGGACACAAGAGACTCTTTGTTATTTGGTTGCAGGGTTGTTTGAGAGAGACCATCTTCATCCTACGCCTCCTACGGATTGATAAACCTTAGGTCATCCACTTGAGAGAAATTTGCTACTGTCCTACAAACCTGTGCACTTGCAGGCCCAACAACGTCTACAAGAAGAAGGTTGTGTAGTAGACATCAAGCTCTTTTCTAGCGCCGTTGCCGGGGAGGCTAGGTAAAGGGCACTCACTCACACCCCGTCAACTAAGCTCTTTTCTGGCGCCGTTGCCGGGGAGGTTGGCGCTTTAAGGTATATCTTTAGATCTTGCAATTGAATCTTTTTGTTTCTTGTTTTTATCACTAGTTTAGTTTATAAAAGAAAACTACAAAAAAATGGAGTTAAGTTTGTCTCGTATGCTTCATCTTTTTAATATCTTTCGTGAGTTTGATGGAAAGGAAAATTTTGCTCAAGTGCTAGAAGAAGAATGCATTAAAATACTTGATACTAAATCTTTGAATGATGAGCATGATTGCAATGTTGTTAGTATAAACTCCTTGAATATCCATAGTACTAATGATGATTGCTCTAGTCATGATGAAAATATATCTTATGAGCATGTCAACTTTTGTGGAGTGCATGTTTGCATGAACACACCAAATAGAGAAGATATATATTGCAAGAAGCATAAGTATTTAGAACTAAGAGGTTGCAAGAAAAGCTAGATAAGAGTGCAGAGAATTTAAGATATCTTTCCCGTTGTGAATTTTGCAATAAACAAGATCATTTACACCTCCAATGCAAATTGTTTCATGATCGGATCGTGTCCAAAAATTGTGATGATTTGATCTCCCCTTCTCATTACAATGAACTTAGATTGCTTTTGGGTTGTGAAGAGTTGAAACGTTTAACTAAGCCTATTCCAGAATTTAATCTTAGGCATTTCCTTGATATTGATCTAGAAAAGATTTATATGTTTTGTGCGGTGAATTGCATTGAAAATCCTAATATTGCCAATTATCTAAAGAAAAGAAAGCAAATAGAAGATGAAGAGAATACTAATGAAAGGTAAGAGACTTCCCAACCTCCTCCTATTATTTCTTATGATGATTCAGGTAACGAGGAGGAGCTTTCTATTCAACCAATCCCATCAATAAAGAAGGTTGAACCCACACATAATGTGAAGAAGAAAAGGAAGAGAAGGGGTAGCAAAGGTAAAAAGGTATCCCTCCCAAATGATGTTGCTCCTACTACTCATTGTGATGATGATATTTGCTTTACTATTAGTGCTATCCATATTTTTAATGATGAGAGTGATTATGCTTATGATATGAAAGGGCCCAAGCTTGGGGAAGCTATGTTTGATGAGTATGAAATATTTGAGAATATATTTTCTGAAATTAATGTTTTTCCCAAGCTTGGGGATGCTACATTTAATGAAGATGATATTTTTAGCATCCCAAGTTTTGATATGCAAAGTTGTTATGATGATAGCATGCCTCCTACCTATGATGATTATATTGATGAAAGTGGGTTTGGAAGAGTGTCAACTTTAGGAAGTAGTGTTCCCACTATTTTGGAGGATGTTGAATTTATTTGTGATGAATATGGAAGTGGATTTGGAAGAGTGTCAACTTTATTTAGTGATTCCACTATCTTGGGAGAGGTTTTAATCGATTATGATGAGAACAAAGTTGCTACTTATGATGATTATTGTGATGAAACTTATGCTATAAAAAGTAGTGATGATTATATTTACAAATCTTGTCATGATTATGATTACCCTTTTTCTGAACATTACTCTTTTAATGTGGAAACAATTTTTAGTGTTCAAGTCTCTTATGATACTCCCACTATTCCGAATGAGAAGAATTTTGCTTATGTGGAGAGTAGTAATTTTTCTATGCTTGTAGATCATGAAAAGAATGCTTTAGGTGATGGTTATATTGTTGAATTAATTCATGATGCTACTTAAAATTATTATGAGGGAGGAACATATGCTTGTAGGAATTGCAATAATATCAAGTTTCCTCTCTATGTGCTTAAAATCTTGAAGTTATGCTTGTTTTGCCTTCCTATGCTAGTTGATTATTGTTCCCATAAGTTGTTTTCTCACAAAATCCCTATGCATAGGAAGTGGGTTAGGCTTAAATGTGCTAGTCATATTCTTCATGATGCTCCCTTTATGTTTCAATTCTTATCTTTTATGTGAGCATCATTGCCATCATCATGCCTAGCTAAAAAGGCATTAAAGAAAAGTGCTTGTTGGGACACAACCCAATATTTACCCTTCTGTTTTTGTGTGTCCACATGATTATGCTACTGTAGTAATCATGTTTTATAGTTTTTGTTTCAATAAAGTGCCAAGTAGAACCTTTGGGAAGACTTGGGTGAAGTTTATGTGATCTTGCTGTGAAAAACAGAAACTTTTGCGCTCACGAGAATGGATGACATTTTTTACTGGAGAGTGATTTTAGGTTGTTTACTTTTAAAGATGATTAATAGACAAATTCCTCAGGTCCATCAATTTATTTCATAATTTTTGGGGTTCCAGAAGTATATGTTTTATACAGATTACTACAGACTGTTCTGTTTTTGACAGATTCTGTTTTCATTGTGTTGTTTGCTTATTTTGATGCATCTATGGCTAGTATCGGAGGGTATGAACCATAGAGAAGTTGGAATACAGTAGTTTTAACACCAATATGAATTTATAATGAGTTCATTACAGTACCTAAGTGGTGGTTTTATTTTCCTATACTAACGGAGCTTACGAGTTTTGTTTTGAGTTTTGTGTGGTTGAAGTTTTCAAGTTTTGGGTAAGGATTCGATGGACTATGGAATAAGGAGTGGCAAGAGCCTAATCTTGGGGATGCCCAAGGCACCCCAAGGTAATATTTAAGGACAACCAAGCAACTAAGCTTGGGGATGCCCCGGAAGGCATCCCCTCTTTCGTCTTCGTTCATCGGTAAATTTACTTGGAGCTATATTTTTATTCGCCACATGATATGTGTTTTGCTTGGAGCGTCATTTTATCTTGTTAGTATTTGCTTGCTGTTAGTTAGATTAATGTTTTGCATCTTTAGTTTCAATAAAAAAAGTCAAGGATAGCCTTTGCCATGCTTATTTTGCTAGTATACATGCTGCTGTTTGAAAACAGAAAGTTTACCGCTGTTGCAAAAATTCCCTAGAAAAGTAAGAGAATGGTATAATGTTGAATCTTTTTGCATATTAAGATCTGATAATTTTATTACAGTGGGAATTTTAGTTCATAATTTTTGGAGTCAGGGAAGTATTGATACTCTTGCATTCTTTACAGACTGTACTATTTTGGCAGATTGCTGTTATGTTTGCATTGTTTGCATATGCTTGCTTGTTTAATGATTCTATTTGAGGATAGGAGTATTAAATATGCAGAGACATTTAGTATTCAATGTTGAATAATAATGTTAGTAATTTGTTACAGTAGAAGCTGATATGGTTTTGCATTGGTTTATACTAACCTATCTCACGAGTTCTTGTTGAGTTTGTTGTGAATGAAGCTTTTGATAAAAAGAGAAACCTTGACATGAAAGGAATTAATGAGACACAAAAGCTCAAGTTTGGGGATGCCCAAGGCACCCCAAGATAATATTTCAAGAAGTCTCAAGCATCTAAGCTTGGGGATGCCCCGGTAGGCATCCCACCTTTCTTCTTCGACAATCATCGGTTAGTATCGGTTGAGCCTAAGTTTTTGCTTCTTCACATGAGTTGTGCTATCTTTGCAATGTCATTTTATTTTGTATTTTCTTGCTGCTTGAATACAATACAAAGATCTGAAATTCTTAATTGGGAGAGAGTCTTCACATAGTTGCATAATTATTTAGCTACTCATTGATCTTCACTTATATCTTTTTGGAGTAGCTTTTCATTTACTCATGTGCTTCACTTATATCCTATAAGTAAATTGTTGAATGAGTTGATTGTCATAAATCTGAAATTATATTTGTTTCATTTGCTTATCCCATGGGGAGTAATGACTTCACATCTAAGAAGTAGAGGTTGTAAATTTATTGACGATTAGCAAGCATTGTATTAGTCATTTAAACAATTCATGAAAGAATATTTAAGGGAGAGAGATTTCACATATAAATATGTTATCATGGACACCTTTTATAATTGTGAGCACTCATTAGGTATGACATGCTAAAGAGTTGATGTTGGACAAGGAAGACAACGTAATGGGTTATGTTTTCTCACATCTCAGTTAAAGTATATTGTCATGGATCATTCAAACATGTTGAGCTTGCCTTTCTCCCCTTGCTAGCCTAAATATCTATACTAAGCAGGAATACTGCTTGTGCATCCAATATCCTTAAACCCAGTTTTGCCATGAGTGTCCACCATACCTACCTATATGCAGTATTTACCTGCCGTTTCAAGTAAATTTGCATGTGCCAAACTCTAAACCTTCAAATTATAATCTGTTTTGTATGCCCGAATTGCTCATGTAGCAACTAGGGGCTGTCAGTGTCTTCCATGCTAGGTGGGTTATTCTCAAGAGGAGTGGACTCCGCTCCTCATTCACAAGAAAGTGGCGGTAACCGGGATGCCCAGTCCCATGATCAAAAAGATCAAAATCAAATCAAAATAATTAAACAAAACTCCCCCAGATTTGATGTTAGTTGGAGGCACTCGTTGTTTCGAGCAAGCCATGGATTGATGATTGTTGGTGGAGGGGGAATAAAAACTTTTACCATTCTGTTTGGGAACCGCCTATAATGTATGTAGTATGGAAGATATTGGGAACTCTTGGTTGTTATGTTGACAATGAGATCATACCTCTCAAAATTATTTATCTCTATTTCAAAATCGAGCTGTGGCACCTCTGCAAATCTCTTCTTCCCTCTGTGAAGGGCCTATCTTTTACTTTATGTCTTTTACTTTATGCAAGAGTCAAGGTGATCTTCACCTTTCCCTTTTTCATTTTATCCTTTGGCAAGCACTTTGTGGTGGGGTGATCCCGATATATATATCCAATTGGATGTACGTTAGCATGAACTATTATTGTTGACATCACCCAAAGGTGAATACATTTGGAGGCAACATTATAAGCCCCAATCTTTCTCTGTGTCTGATTAAAACTTCATAACCACAAGTATTACGTGAGTGTTAGCAATTGTAGAAGACTATATGATAGTTGAGTATGTGGAGTTTGCTATTCCTGAAAATAAATGAATTGCAATTGTTTTGATGTCTAAGAATGAAATTTGCTACTTTTCAAGAAAGTTTATGGTCCATGCTTTAACATGTGAATTGCTTGTTACTAGTTTATGAAAGTTTTATGAGATGAACTACTGTTATGACATATTATCATGCTAGAAAAGGTGATTGAAATTATCATTGATCAAACTTGTGCACCTCTAGCATTCACACTTCATAAATTCTTTCTTTTATCATTTACCTACTCGAGGACGAGTAGGAATTAAGCTTGGGGATGCTGATACGTCTCCAACGTATCTATAATTTCTGAAGCATTCATGCTATATTATTATCTGTTTTGAATGATTATGGGCTTTATTATACACTTTTATATTACTTTTGGGACTAACCTATTAACCAGAGGCCCAGCCCATATTGCTGTTTTATTGCCTGTTTCAGTATTTTGAGGAAAAGGAATATCAAACGGAGTCCAAACGGAATGAAACCTTCGGCATTGTTATTTTTGGGAAGAATAGGATCCTAGAGACTTGGAGTGCACGTCAGAAGATCTTCGAGGAGCCCAGGAGATAGGGGGCGCGCCCCCTATCTCGTGGGCCCCTCGAGCACCCCCTGACCGACTTCTTTCGCCTATATAGTCCCACGTACCCTAAAAACATCCACGGAGAACATAGATCGGGAGTTCCACCGCTGCAAGCCTCTGTAGCCACCAAAAACCTCTCGGGAGCCCTTCCCGGCACCCTGCCGGAGGGGGGATCCATCACCGGTGGCCATCTTCATCATCCTGGCGCTCTCCATGATGAGGAGGGAGTAGTTCACCCTCGGGGCTGAGGGTATGTACCAGTAGCTATGTGTTTGATCTCTCTCTCTCTCTTGTGTTCTCTCTCGTGTTCCCTCTATGGCACGATCTTGATGTATCCCGAGCTTTGCTATTGTAGTTGGATCTTATGATGTTTCTCCCCCACTACTCTCTTGTGATGAATTGAGTTTCCCCTTTGAAGTTATCTTATCGGATTGAGTCTTTTATGAGAACACTTGATGTATGTCTTGACGTGCTTATCTGTGGTGAAAATGGGATATCATGTGCCTCTTGATGTATGTTTTGGTGACCAACTTGCGGGTTCCTCCCATGAACCTATGCATATGGGTTGGCACACGTTCTTGACTCTTCGGTAGAAACTTTGGGGCACTCTTTGAAGTACTTTGTGTTGGTTGAATAGATGAATCTGAGATTGTATGATGCATATCGTATAATCATGCCCACAGATACTTGAGGTGACAATGGAGTATCTAGGTGACATTAGGGTTTTGGTTGATTTGTGTCTTAAGGTGTTATTCTAGTACGAACTCTTGAATAGATTGATCCTAAAGAATAACTTTGAGGTGGTTTCGTACCCTACCATAATCTCTTCATTTGTTCTCCGCTATTAGTGTCTTTGGAGTGACTCTTTGTTGCATGTTGAGGGATTGTTATATGATCTATCTATGTTATTATTGTTGAGAGAACTTGCACTAGTGAAAGTATGAACCCTAGGCCTTGTTTCCTATCATTGCAATACCGTTTACGCTCACTTTTATCGCTTGCTACCTTGCTGTTTTTATAATTTCAGATTACAAAAACCTTTATCTACTATCTATTTTGCACTTGTATCACCATCTCTTTGCCGAACTAGTGCACCTATACAATTTACCATTGTATTGGGTGTGTTGGGGACACAAGAGACTCTTTGTTATCTGGTTGCGGGGTTGTTTGAGAGAGACCATCTTCATCCTACGCCTCCTACGGATTGATAAACCTTAGGTCATCCACTTGAGGGAAATTTGCTACTACCCTACAAACCTGTGCACTTGCAGACCCAACAACGTCTACAAGAAGGTTGTGTAGTAGACATCAACCTTCGGCCTCCTCCAGCCTCCACGGGCTACTGTCGACCTCCTCCAGCCTCCACGGGCTCCTGTTCATCCAGCCTCCACCGTGCGCTACTCTACCGGCTACTGTTCAACCACCCCTCCACGGGCACCCCTCCACCGTCTACTGTTCATCCAGCCCTCCACGGGGTCGTCCTGTTCATCCAGAGGCAACGCCACGGGGTTCTGCATCCACCCCCACCGCTCACTGTTCATCCAACCCCCCCCCCCCCCCCCGCAACGCTCACTGTTCATCCAGAGAGGCAGCATCGATCGGCTTCAGTTAGCAGCAGTAGCGAAGGAATCGCTCGATCAGGTTCAGTTAACAACAATCGACCGATCTCTCGGGTTCAATAACGCGTAGCCTGCAGTGCAATCGCTCGGGTTCAGTTAGAGCCCAACACCTCGCTCGGGTTCAGTTAGAGCCAATGCCTCGCACACACGCGCGTACGTGTACGATAGAAACGCGCTTCGCTCGGCCCCCGACCTCCCACCGTAACCGGGAAATCCCTGAAATTCTCCTTGCCGTCGCTTCTACCACGTTTTTTCCGTCATGGACGGCCCAAAGAATGTCATGTATTTGCGTCTCCGGCCTGCCCAGGACGAAAAGCCCATTTTCTGTCATGATTTTTTGTCATAGAAGTAGGAGCCCACCACATCTATGATGATACCGGGTTTTGTCACAATTATCATCATAGAAGTGTCATATGTATGACAGTAAAAAAAATTGTTCGGCCCAAAATATCACGGATGTGTCTTTTTTTGTAGTGCCAGTTGTTGTACTAATCGACATACAAGTCGTGAACTTATTACAAAACATGATCATCTCATACATCAACATATATCATATCATGTTTTGACCATATTACATCACAACATACCCTGCAAAACAAGTTAGACGTCCTCTACTTTGTCGTTGCAAGTTTTACGTGGCTGCTACAAGAAACTAGCAAGAACCGTTCTTACCTATGCAAAATCACAATGCTGATTATCAAGTTGTTATTTAACCTTCTGCAAGGACTTTCATAGTCAAATTAGATTCAACTAAAGTGGGAGGAACAGACACTCGCCAGCCACCTTTATGCAAAACAAGTTGCATGTCAGTCGGAAGAACCGGTCTCATGTGCGTGGACGCATAATATTGGTCTGAGCCGCTTCATCCCACAATACCGCCGAATCAAAATAATACATTGGTGGTAAGCAATATGAACATCACCGCCCACGACTCCTTTGTGTTCTACTCATGCATATCATCTATGCATAGACCTGACTCATGATGCCACTATTGCGAAACGTTGCATGTAAAACAAAAAAATTATACGCGAACGCAAGATCTATCCATGGAGATGCATAGCTACGAGAGGGGGAGAGCATCTACATACCCTTGTAGATCGCTAAGCTGAAGCGTTTATCAACGCGGTTGATGTAATTGTACAACTTCACGATCCGTCCTGATCAAGCACCGAACGCATGGCACCTCCGCGTTCAGCACACGTTCAGCTCGATGACGTCCTTGCCTTCTTGATCCAGCAAGAGAGGCAAAGTAGTAGATGAGTTCCGGCAGCACGACGGTATGATGACGGTGGTGGTGAAACTATTCCGCAGGGCTTTGCCAAGCACAACGGTTTAGAGTGGAGGATGAACTAGAAGGAGAGGGGGCACCGGCACACGGCTTGGGGATTCGTGGTGTGTGGTACTCCCTTACCTCCTCTCATATATATAGGTGGAGGGGGAGGAGAGGCAACCCTAGGGCACACCCCCAAGGGGCCGGCGGCTGCCCTAGGCGCCTGCCTAGGCGCCCCCCCCCCCCCCTTCCATATTTGTTGCATGGGGGAAGGAAAGGGGGCTCGGCTGCCCTAGGGTTCCCCCTCCTTCATTTGGCACGTGGGCAGGGGAGGTGGAGCGCGCCCAGCCCCTTGTGGGCTGGTGCGCCTCCCTCCTTTGGCCCATGAGGCCCACCAAGTAGGTATGACCTACCGGTGGCCTCCTGGAACCCTTTCGGCACTCTGATAAATATCCGGTGGATTTTGAAATCCTTCCGAAGAACAAATACCCTCATCCTATATATCAATCTTTACCTCCGACCATTCCGGGGCTCCTTGTCATGTCTGTGAGCTCATCCGGTACTCCGAACAACATTAGGTCACTAACATACATAACTCATATAATACTATATCGTCAACAAACCTTAAGCGTGCGGACCCTACGGGTTTGAGAATGATGTAGACATGACCGAGACGCTTCTTCGACCAATAACCATTAGCTGGACCTGGATGCCCATATTGGTTCCTACATATTCTATGAAGATCTTATCGGTCAAACCTTTATGACAACATACGTAGTTCCCGTTGTCTGTCGGTATGTTACTTGCCCATGATTCAATCGTCGGTACCTCCATACCTAGTTCAATCTCGTTACTGGCAAGTCTCTTTACTTGTTCCGTAATGCAGCATCTTGTAACTAACTCTCCTTAGTCACTTTGCTTGCAAGCTTCTTGTGATGTTGTATTACCAAGAGGGACCAGAGATACCTCTCCGTCATACGGAGTGACAAATCCCAATCTTGATTCATGCCAACCCAACAGACACCTTCGGAGATACCTGTAGAGCACCTTAGTGATCACCCAGTTACGAAGTGACGTTTGATTGCACACATGGTATTCCTCCGGTATCCGGGAGTTGTATGATCTCATGGTCGAAAGAATATGTATTTCACATTAAGAAAGCAATAGCAATAAACTGAACGATTATATGCTAAGCTAACGGATGGGTCTTTTCCATCACATCATTCTCCTAATGATGTGATCCCGTTATCAAGTGACAACTCGTGTCTATGGTCAGGAAACCTTAACCATCTTTTGATCAACGAGCTAGTCTAGTAGAGACTTACTAGGGACTTGGTATTTGCTTATGTATTCACACATGTATTTAAGTTTTCGATCAATACAATTATCGCATGAATAATAAACCTTTATTATGATTAAGGAAATATAATAATAACCACTTTATTATTGCCTCTAGGGCATATTTCCAACAATATAAATATACGTTGGAGACGTATCAGCAGCCCCAAACTTAACCCATGCTCGTCCTCAAGTAGGTATATGATAAAAAGAATAATTTTGAAGTGTGAATCCTATAATAGAACTGAGCATTGATAACATATGGAATGATAATTCTAATAACAAGTAGCATAATTCCATTACGTTCAACATGTCATAAAGTGGTAATAAAGTATCTCGCAAATCATTCAAGATTATATTGCAAACATAAAGTAACCAATGAAGTAGAGATGGTGACTATATGCCCAAATTTGAAGATAATCATCATACTTATACAATGCTCAAATAATTAGTATTAGATGAATGCATACAAAGCTAGGAGTTATCCCATGCTTAATACATGGTGTCACAAGAAAGAAAGATGGAATTGATTCAACAATAAAAGTAAATAGATAGGCCCTTCACAGAGGAAACTAGAGATTAACATATGCCAGAGCTCATTTGGTTAAAGTGGAGATATATTTATTTTGAGAGGTGTAATTTTCCTATCGACGGTTTAACAACAAGGTTTTCAATATCTTCCATGCTAAATATGTTCATGGCGGTTCCCATGCTTTTACACTCCCCATCAACCATACATACTAACACAAACCATGGCTAGCTGAATCCACAAATGCCTGCCAACTTTTAACTTTCTAGGGGTGTGTCCTTTTTCCAAAAAAAAATATTGACTGGGCATCCCTATTACCAACCTCTCTCATAAATTTGACAAGTCGAATAAACTCTCTACGTGAGTGAAACACATTTAGCATGGAAGATAATGACTACCCCCATCACTCCATGAGTTGTACGGGCACACAAAACAGAAGTTTATTTGAAGGTTTAGAAGTGGCCATGCAAATTTACTTGGAATGGCTGTGAAATACCATGTATAGGTAGGTATGGTCAACACTTTGTGGCATAAACTTATTTCAAGGATTGGATGCACAAGCAGTAATTCTGCATAGTATAAAAAAGGCTAGAAAAACTAGGGGCAACCACTTACCCAAGTAAAAAAACCATCGTCATACATTTTCTAGTAGTAACATTATTGAGAAAATATAATAACGATGATAACCTGCAAACCAAAATACCACCAACGCTGAGCTCGAATTTATCAAACATGTGTAAAGACGTGCCAAGCCAATCATCCATCCATCACTCAGAGATACTTACCACCACAACTAGATAGATTAAACTTAATAAAAATAATGCTCATTGTCATTGTAATATAACTCCCTTACTTGATTAAAGATATGCACTATCATAGTCTAACTTGTATTTTAATAGATTAAACAAAGGATGCATGTTTACTTCTCAAAATACTTTATCACTAATGTAATGCTTTGTCACTAATATTTCTAACCCTGTTGTACCTGGATTATTGTTATTCTTATTTATTAACCTATTGATTTCCTTCGAGGCTTCATTTGATATGTGACAGAAATCTCGGGGGTATGTATTGTTTGGAGTTTTTAACTAAATGCTAATGTGCATGTGTGTTGTTTTTGTGTTATCACGTGCTTGTGCATTTTGCAAGTTAAATAGTAAGAATTATATCAATATGAATGGGTAAGGTGGTTAGTAGTACATTGACAATTGCATTCGATTACTAGAGTGTTGGTGAATGTGATAGCTAATGATTTTTTTCATTTTCACAATTTTCATACATCACAAATGTTATAAAAAACAACTTTATTTCTGTGTGTTCTCTAGTTTCTAGGCTGGAGCTATTATTCTCAGGTTCTTGATGTTGATATTGATAGGCTATCTTCCATCTGGTAGGGAGATGTTTTTTTTGCTGATGTTTCATTTGAATGTGCTAGCGAAGAGTTGAAGCTGGGAAAAGTCAAAGTGTCACATAATGGGTTGTCTCCAAAGTCTTGAGCTTAGTAAGAGATGACACAAAATGTGAGCTTTTTTCGACAAAATAGTGCTGGTGTATGGTTGTAGAACATATTTTCATATTATAGGAGAGAAAAAGAGAAAGTAAAAAGGACTAAGGAGGCTGATGATAAGATGATTTTGGATTTGCGCTAGCTATTTCTGATTTTGAAACTATTCCTTCAAGGTACATGATTACATTACATTATAACGAAGTTGAAAAAACTGTGCAAAGTGGAAGTTGGTACTAAAGCTAATTGCTCTTTTTGATCTACACACAAATTTCAGCCATAATATGTGCCACTCATTTTCTTATCAAAAGTTGGGATGATTTTTACCACTTTGTTTAATTACATAATTCCTAAGATCATCTAATATCCTCTCGGGCACCTTTCCATTCCAATAAATTCATCGTACAAAATTTTATGCATAATGATGAAAGCTTCTATGGTAGTATGTTAAATGCATTTTAGTATATTCCCGTTGGTACTTTAGTGATTTTTAATAGCTCCAACAATTTTCTCTTTAATTTCATTTCAAGATCTACATTTGTATGTCTTTAATCATGTATTTCCTTGAAAATAAAAGATGATATATAAGTTCAACAACAAATCATGTCTTTAACAATTTTCTCACTGCCATTGGTGCAATGACAAGCTCATCTTCTTGGGATCGATCACATTCACCATGAATAGGTGGACAATTTGACCATCATCAATGACAGCGGCGAACAGGAGAAGTGAAAGTGGAAAATGTGACCATCATCAATGACAACAGCGAACAACAGAAGTGAAAGTGGACAATGTGACCATCATCAATGACAGCGGCAAACAAGAGAAGTGAAAGTGGACAACGTGACCATAATCAATGACAGCGGCGAACATGAGAAGTAAAAGTGGACAACATGACCGTCATCAATGACAGCGGCGAACATGAGAAGTGAAAGTGGACAATGTGACCATCATCAATGACAATGGAGAAAAGGAGAAGTGAAAGTGGACAATGCGACCATAATCAATGGCAGCGGCGAACAGGAGAAGTGAAAACACATACCAGGACATGTGAGGATTTGTTTCTTCCGTTGCAACGCACGGGTGCTTTTGGTGGTATATTTAAAATATATATATATAGTGTTTGTTTTCCGCCGGCAAAGACACTTTCATCCAACTTCCCAGTACACTGATAGCCCCTTCAGTCACCCTGCCATGTAAAGAGGGGGAGTAACCGATTTTTTCCTTGCAATAATGGCTTGAATTTTTTTCCTTGATAACTCTGCAATTACTGTACCAATCTTGAATATATAGTTCATTAATCAGAATTGGTGTGGAACCACTAACATATTTTGACACCGTAGCAACAAGCGGGCAAAATGTTTTTTGGAGGGAAAGCAAACATTTATAACTTAAGGGTGCTCGGGCAAATCACCCGATACACAAAGCACCACATGGGGCGGTACATCAGATTTCTAGGTAACAGACTGATTAGGTAAAAAAACATGCCCTGCCTGGGCCAACTCAAGTGCTACAAAATTAGCTTGACGGTGGCACATCACCACTTGTAGTTTCAAAAACCACATCTTGAGCTGGAACTTGGAGTCCTCGATCAGAGCTGTGTACGGTGAGGATTCGGCCTTGGTGAGATCAAGAGCTTCTTGCAGAAGTTTGGAATCCGTCTCGAAGACCACCCAGAGTGCTCCCAAGTAAGCCGCGATGTTGATGGCCTCTGTCATGGCTGTGACCTCTACACCAAATGGATCGGCCACATGTTCGGTTCTACCAGCACGCGTCGTGATAACATTGAAGGAAATATGCCCTAGAGGCAATAATAAAGTTATTATTTATTTCCTTATATCATGATAAATGTTTATTATTCATGCTAGAATTCTATTAACCGGAAACTTAGTACATGTGTGAATACATAGACAAAACATAGTGTCCCTAGTATGCCTCTACTTGACTAGCTCATAAAAAAATATGGTTATGTTTCCTAACCATAGACATGTGTTGTCATTTGATGAACGGGATCACATCATTAGGAGAATGATGTGATGGACAAGACATATCTGTTAGCTTAGCATTATGATCATTACAGTTTCATTTCTACTGCTTTCTTCATGACTTATACATGTTCCTCAAACTATGAGATTATGCAACTCCCGAATACCGGAAGAACACCTTGTGTGCTATCAAACGTCACAACGTAACTATGTGATTATAAAGATGCTCTACAGGTGTCTCTGAAGGTGTTTGTTGGGTTGGCATAGATTGAGATTAGGATTTGTCCCTCCGTGTTTCGGAGAGGTATCTCTGGGCCCTCTCGGTAATGCTCATCACTATAAGCCTTGCAAGCAATGTGATTAATGAGTTAGTTGCGGGATGAAGCTTTACGGAATGAGTAAAGAGACTTGTCGGTAACGAGATTGAACTAGGTATGATGATACCGACGGTCGAATCTCGGGCAAGTAACATACCGATGACAAAGGGAACAACGTATGTTGTTGTGCAGTTTGACCGATAAAGACTTCGTATAATATGTAGGAGCCAATGTGAGCATCCATGTTCCGCTATTGGTTATTTATTGGAGATGTGTCTCGATCATGTCTACATAGTTCTTGAACCCGTAGGGTCCGCACACTTAACATTCGATGATGATTTGTATTATGAGTTATGTATTTTTGATGACCAACGTTTGTCCGGAGTCTCGGATGAGATCACGGGCGTAATGAGGAGTCTCGAAATGGTCGAGACATAAAGATTGATATATTGGACCATGTTATCCGGACACTTGAAGAGTTCCCAGTGGTACCGGGTAAAATCAGAGTGCCGGAGGGGTTACCGGACCCCCCCCCCCCACCCCCCATGGAAGCAATGGGCCAACATGGGCCATATGGGAGAGAGAGGACAGCCCACATAGGGGAGGTGCCCCCCCCCCATGGGGAGTCCGAATAGGACAAGGAAAGGGGGCGCGACCCCCCCCCTTCCCCTCTCCCTCTCCCTTCCTTCCACTCTTCCACCAGGTGGAATCCTACTAGGACTTGGAGTCCTAGTAGGACTCCCTTCTCCTGGCGCGCCCTGCAAGGGCCGGCCGGCCTCCCCCTCTCCTCCTTTATATATGGGGGCAAGGGGACACCCCAAAGCACATCAAGTTCTCTTAACCATGTGTGGTGCCCCCCTCCACAGTTACACACCTCGATCATAATGTCGTAGTGCTTAGGCGAAGCCCTGCGTCGGTAACATCATCAACACCGTCGCCACGCCATCATGATGACGGAACTCTCCCTCGTCCTCAACTAGATCAAGAACTCGAGGGCGTCATCGGGCTGAACTGTGCTGAACACGGAGGTGCCGTACGTTCGATGCTTGGATCGGATGGATCTTTAAGACATTCGACTATATCAACCGTGTTAACCAAATGCTTCTGCTTTCAGTCTACGAGGATATGTGGATACACTCTCCCCTCTCGTTGCTATGCATCTCCTAGATAGATCTTGCCTGATCATAGGAAAATTTTGAAATTACCATGTTCCCCAATAGTGGCATCCAAGCCAGGTCTATGCGTAGACGTTTTATGCACGAGTAGAACACAAAGAGTTGTGGGCGATAATAATCATATTGCTTACCACCAACGTCTTACTTTGATTCCGCGGTATTGTTGGATGAAGCGGCCCGGACCGACATTACATGACCGCATTCATGAGACTGTTTGTACCGACGTGCTTTTGCACATAGGTGGCTGACGGGTGTCTGTTTCTCCAACTTTAGTTGAATCGAGTTTGACTACGACCGGTCCTTGTTGAAGGTTAAAATAGCACACTTGACGAAAAATCGTTGTGGTTTTGATGCGTAGGTAAGAACAGTTTTTGCTAGAAGCCCGTAGCAGCCACGTAAAACTTGCAACAACAAAGTAGAGGACGTCTAACTTGTTTTTGCAGGGCTTGTTGTGATGTGATATGGTCAAGGCATGATGTGATATAAATTTTTGTATGAGATGATCATGTTTGGTAACAAAGTTATCGGCAACTGGCAGGAGCCATATGGTTGTCGCTTTATTGTATGAAATGCAATCGACATGTAATTGCTTTACTTTATCACTAAGCGGTAGTGATACTCGTAGTTGTAGCAATAGTTGGCGAGATGACAATGATGCTACGATGGAGATCAAGGTGTCAAGCCGGTGATGATGGAGATCATGACGATGCTTCGGTGATGGAGATCATGAGCACAAGATGATGATGGCCATATCATGTCACATATTTTGATTACATGTGATGTTTATCTTTTATGCATCTTATTTTGCTTAGTCCGGTGGTAGCATTATAAGATGATCCCTTACTAAATTTCAAGGTATAAGTGTTCTCCCTGAGTATGCACCATTGCTACAGTTCGTCGTGCCGAGACACCACGTGATGATCGGGTGTGATAAGCTCTACATTCACATACAACGGGTGCAAGCCAGCTTTGCACGTGCAGAATACTCGGGTTAAACTTGACGAGCCTAGCATATGCAGATATGGCCTCGGAACACTGAGACCGAAAGGTCGAACGTGAATCATATAGTAGATATGATCAACGTAGTGATGTTCACCATTGAAAACTATTCCATCTCACGTGATGATCGGACATGGTTTAGTTGATTTGGATCACGTGATCATTTAGATGACTAGAGGGATGTCTATCTAAGTGGGAGTTCTTAAGTAATATGATTAATTGAACTTTAATTTATCATGAACTTAGTCCTGATAGTTTTTGCATGTCTATGTTGTTGTAAATCAATGGCCCGTGCTACCATTCCTTTGAATTTTAATGTGTTCCTAGAGAAAGTTAAGTTGAAAGATGATGGTAGCAATTACACGGACTGGGTCCGTAACTTGAGGATTATCCTCATTGCTGCATACATTGTTCTAGAAATCGGTAACTGGTAGCTGCTTGGTCGGCGTGGGAGTAGTGATTAATCAGTGAATCGGCCTATTAACTGGATTAATCGGTCGACCATTAATCGATAGATTAAATAGAAATTGCCAACATATATCTAGTTTTTTTATGTATTATACAATACTCTCATGCTCTCAACTATGTAATATACCAAAATATGCTACTGTTTGGTAGATCCCTATCTATTGAGGAGCAAGAGGGGGATGGGGGGGTTACAGGTAAAAAATTTGGGCTTTGTTTGCCCAGAACTTAATGGGTCTACAGCGATTAATTGGCCTAACAACCGATTATCGGTCTAACTGGCCAATTAATCGGCCTGACAAGTTAATATGATGAATAGGTGTTATTCGATTCGGTCATCATACGAGTAGCAATTAACTGGCCCATTAACTGATTAATCAGACGAATTCTTGAATAGTGGCTGCATAGAAGAATTACATTCTGGAAGCACCGCTAGGTGCAAGGCCTGCTACAGACGCAACTGCGGACGTTTTGAACGTCTGGCAAAGCAAAGTTGATGACTACTCGATAGTTCAGTGTGCCATGCTTTACGGCTTAGAATCGAGAATTCAAAGGTGTTTTGAACGTCATGGAGCAATGTTCCAAGGTTGAAGTTAATATTTCAAGCAAATGCCCGAGTTGAGAGATATGAAGTCTCCAACAAGTTCTATAGCTGCAAAATGGAGGAGAATAGTTCTGTTAGTGAACACATACTCAGAATGTCTGGGTACCATAACCACTTGACTTAGCTGGGAGTTAATCTTCCTAATTATAGTGTCATTGATAGAGTTCTTCAATCACTGCCACCAAGCTATAAAGGCTTCGTGATGAACTATAATATGCAAGGGATGACGAAAATGATTCAAGAGCTCTTCGCAATGCTAAAGGCTGCGGAGGTAGAAATCAAGAAGGAGCATCAAGTGTTGATGGTCAACAAGACCACTAGTTTCAAGAAAAAGGGCAAAGGGAAGAGGGGGAACTTCAAGAAGAATGGCAAGCAAGTTGCTGCTCAAGGGAAGAAGCCCAAGTCTAGACCTAAGCTTGAAATTGAGTGCTTCTACTGCAAAGGGACTGGTCACTGGAAGCGGAACTTCCCTAAGTATTTGGCAGATAAGAAGGATGGCAAAGTGAAAGGTATATTTGATATACATGTTATTGATGTGTACCTTACTAATGCTCATAGTAGCGCCTGGGTATTTGATACTGGTTTTTTTGCTCATATTTGCAACTCGAAACAGGGGCTACAGATTAAATGAAGATTGGCTAAGGACGAGGTGACGATGCATGTTGGGAATGGTTCCAAGGTCGACGTGATCGTCGTTGGCACGCTACCTCTACATCTACCTTCAGGATTAGTTTTAGACCTGAATAATTGTTATTTGGTGCCAGCGTTGAGCATGAACATTATATCTGGATGTTGTTTGATGCGAGACGGTTATTCATTTAAATCAGAGAATAATGGTTGTTCTATTTATATGAGTAATATCTTTTATGGTCATGCACCCTTGTTGAGTGGTCTATTTTTATTGAATCTCGATCATGGAGATACACATATTCATAATATTGAAGCCAAAAGATGCAAAGTTGATAATGATAGTGCAACTTATTTGTGGCACTGCCGTTTGGGTCATATTGGTATAAAGCGCATGAAGAAACTCCATACTGATGGACTTTTGGAATCACTTGATTATGAATCACTTGGTGCTTGCGAACCATGCCTCATGGGCAAGATGACTAAAACTCGGTTCTCCGGAACAATGGAATGAGCTACTGACTTATTGGAAATAATACATACCGATGTATGCGGTCCAATGAGTGTTGAGGCTCGTGGTGGGTATCGTTATTTTCTTACCTTAACAGATGATTTGAGCAGATATGGGTATATCTACTTAATGAAGCATACGTATGAAACGTTTGAAAAGTTCAAAGAATTTCAGAGTGAAGTGGAAAATCAGCGTAAGAAGAAAATAAAGTTTCTATGATGTGATCATGGAGGCGAATATTTGAGTTACGGGTTTGGTCGTCATTTGAAACAATGTGGAATAGTTTCACAACTTACGCCACCTGGAACACCACAGCGAGATGGTGTGTCCGGACATCATAACTATACTTTATTGGATATGGTGCGATCTATGATGTCTCTTACTGGTTTACCACTATCGTTTTGGGGTTATGCTTTAGAGATGGCTGCATTCACTTTAAATAGGGTACCATCAAAATCCGTTGAGACGATGCCTTATGAACTATGGTTTGGCAAGAAACCAAAGTTGTCATTTCTTAAAGTTTGGGGCTGTGATGCTTATGTGAAAAAGCTTCAACCTGATAAGCTCGAACCCAAATCGAAGAAGTGTGTCTTCATAGGATACCCAAAGGAAATTTTTGGGTACACCTTCTATCACAGATCCAAAGGCAAAATCTTTGTTGCTAAGAATGGATCCTTTCTAGAGAAGGAGTTTCTCTCGAAAGAAGTGAGTGGGAGGAAAGTAGAACTTGATGAGGTAATTGTACCTTCTCCCGAATTGGAAAGTAGTTCATCACAGAAATGAGTTCGAGTAATTCCTACACCAATTAGCGAGGAAGCTAATGATGATGATCATGAAACTTCAAATCAAGTTACTACCAAACCTCATATGTCTTCCAGAGTGTGAACCGCACCAGAGTGGTACGATAATCCTGTTTTGGAAGTCATGTTACTAGACCATGATGAACCTATGAACTATGAGAAAGCGATGATGAGCCCAGATTCCGCGAAATGGCTTGAGGCCATGAAATCTGAGATGGGCTCCATGTATGAGAACAAAGTGTGGACTTTGGTGGATTTGCCCGATGATCTACAAGCCATAGAAAATAAATGGATCTTCAAGAAGAAGAATAACGATGACGGTAATGTTACTGTCTACAAAGCTCGACTTGTTGTGAAAGGTTTTTGACAAGTTCAAGGAGTTGACTACGATGAGACTTTCTCACCCGTAGCGATGCTTAACTCTGTCCGAATCATGTTAGGAATTGTCGCATTTTATGATTATGAGATTTGGCAGATGGATGTCAAAACTGCATTCCTGGAAGAAGAGTTGTATATGATGCAACCAGAAGGTTTTGTCGATCCAAAGGGTGCTAACAAAGTGTGCAAGCTCCAGCGATCCATTTATGGACTCGTGCAAGCCTCTCGGAGTTGGAATAAACGCTTTGATAGTGTGATCAAAGCATATGGTTTTATACAGACTTTTGGAGAAGGCTGTATTTACAAGAAAGTGAGTGGGAGCTCTATAGCATTTCTAATATTATATGTGGATGACATATTGTTGATTGGAAATGATATAGAATTTCTGGATAGCATAAAGGGATACTTGAATAAGAGTTTTTCAATGGAAGACCTCGGTGACGCTGCCTACATATTGGGCATCAAGATCTATAGAGATAGATCAAGACGCTTAATTGGACTTTCACAAAGCACATACCTTGATAAAGTTTTGAAGAAGTTCAAAATGGATCAGTCAAAGAAAGGGTTCTTGCCTGTGTTACAAGGTGTGAAGTTGAGTCAGTCTCAATGTCCGACCACTGCAGAAGATAGAGAGAAAATGAAAGTCATACCCTATGCTTCAGCCATATGTTCTATCATGTATGCAATGATGTGTACCAAACCTGATGTTTGCCTTGCTATAAGTATAGCAGGGAGGTACCAAAGTAATCCCGGAGTGGAGCACTGGACGGCGGTCAAGAACATCCTGAAATACTTGAAAAGGACTAAGGATATGTTTCTCATTTATGGGAGTGACAAAGAGCTCGTTGTAAATGATTACATCGATGCAAGCTTTGACACTGATCCGGATGACTCTAAGTCGCAATTCGGATACATATTTTTATTGAATGGTGGAGCTATCAGTCGGTGCAGTTCCAAACAGAGCGTCGTGGCGGGATCTACGTGTGAAGCGGAGTACATAGCTGCTTCAGAAGCAGCAAATGAAGGAGTTCATATCTGATCTAGGTGTCATACCTAGTGCATCGGGTCCAATGAAAATTTTTGTGACAATACTGGTGCAATTGCCTTGGCAAAGGAATCCAGATTTCACAAGAGAACCAAGCACATCAAGAGACGCTTCAATTCCATCCATTATCAAGTGTCGGAGGGAGACATGGAGATTTGCAAAATACATACGGATCTGAATGTTGCAGACCCGTTCACTAAGCCTCTTCCACAAGCAAAACATGATCAGCACCAAGACTCCATGGGTGTTAGAATCATTACTTTGTAATCTAGATTATTGACTCTAGTGCAAGTGGGAGACTAAAGGAAATATGCCCTAGAGGCAATAATAAAGTTGTTATTTATTTCCTTATATCATGATAAATGTTTATTATTCATGCTAGAATTCTATTAACCGGAAACTTAGTACATGTGTGAATACATAGACAAAACATAGTGTCCCTAGTATGCCTCTACTTGACTAGCTCATTAATCAAAGATGGTTATGTTTTCTAACCATAGACATGTGTTGTCATTTGATGAACGGTATCACATCATTATGAGAATGATGTGATGGACAAGACCCATCTGTTAGCTTAGCATTATGATCGTTACAGTTTCATTGCTACTGCTTTCTTGATGACTTATACATGTTCCTCAGACTATGAGATTATGCAACTCCCGAATACCGGAGGAACACCTTGTGTGCTATCATACGTCACGACGTAACTGGGTGATTATAAAGATGCTCTACAGGTGTCTCCGAAGGTGTTTGTTGGGTTGGCGTAGATCGAGATTAGGATTTGTCACTCCGTGTTTCGGAGAGGTATCTCTGGGACCTCTCGGTAATGCTCATCACTATAAGCCTTGCAAGCAATGTGAATAATGAGTTAGTTGCGGGATGAAGCATTACGAAACGAGTAAAGAGACTTGCCGGTAACGAGATTGAACTAGGTATGATGATCGAATCTCGGGCAAGTAACATGCTGATGACAAAGGGAACAATGTATGTCGTTGCGCGGTTTGAGCGATAAAGATCTTCGTAGAATATGTAGGAGCCAATATGAGCATCTAGGTTCCGCTATTGGTTATTGATCGGAGATGTGTCTCGATCATGTCTACATAGTTCTCGAACCCGTAGGGTCCGCACTCTTAACGTTCGATGACGATTTGTATTATGTGTTATTTGTTTTTGATGAACGAAGTTTGTTCGGAGTCTCAAATGAGATCACAGACATGACGAGGAATCTCGAAATGGTCGAGACATAAAGATTGATATATTGGACCATGTTATTTGGACACCAGAAGAGTTCCGAGTGGTACCAGGTAAAAACGGAGTGCCGAGGGGGTTACCAGAAACCCCAGGGAAGCAATGGGCCAACATGGGCCATAGGGGACAGAGAGGACATCCCACATAGGGGAGCCCTCCCCCCCCATGGGTAGTCCGAATAGGACCAGGGAAGGGGGCGGGGGCGGGGGCCCCCTTTCCCTCTCCCTCTCCCTTCCTTCCCCTCTTCCACCAGGTGGACTCCCTTCTCCTGGCGCGCCCTGCAAGGGCCGGCCGGCCTCCCCCTCTCCTCCTTTATATACGGGGGCAAGGGGGCACCCCAAAGCACATCATTTCTCTTACCCGTGTGCGGTGCCCCCCACCACAGTTACACACCTCGATCATATCGTCGTAGTGCTTAGGCGAAGCCCTGCACTAGTAACATCGTCAACATCGTCGCCACACCGTCGTGCTGACGGAACTCTCCCTCGTCCTCAACTGGATCAAGAGCTCGAGGGACGTCATCGGGCTGAACATGTGCTGAACGCGGAGGTGTCGTATCTTCGGTGCTTGGATCGGTTGGATCGTGAAGACGTTCGACTACATCAACCGCGTTAACTAAACGCTTCCGCTTTCGGTCTATGAGGGTACGTGGACACACTCTCCTCTGTCATTGCTATGCATCTCCTAGATAGATCTTGCGTGATCGTAGGAAAATTTTGAAATTACCACATTCCCCGACAAACATATCCCGCCTCATCTCTTATGACAACTCCCCAAGCAACAAAGGATTCGTCGGGCCTATAAGCCCCATCCAAACTTGCTTTAAGCATGCCATTCTTCGGTGGTTGCCATTTGAGTTCCTCCTTCCTTCTTGCTCCAGGTTTGAAAAGTTGTATGTATTCCATCGAGTTGCAAAGAACCCGTCTTGTCAATTTATCGCTAGGCATGGACTCCTCCTCCTTCCTTATTTTATTCCAGTTATTCCACCAGTGCCACCACATGGTGAGGATCTGCACCCACACCTTTTCATCTAGGCCCCATAGATAGTCCAGCATGCATGCACGGACCTTATGCTTTCGAGCTCACCCCTCACCTTCTCTAGCTCCAACGCTCGCCACACCGCCTTCATAGATTTACATTTGATGAACAGGTGTGCGCCATCTTTGTCTGCACAGCTACAAAACAGGCACTTCGTTCTCTCTACCTTGACCCCTCCTCTTAAGATTAGTTCGGAAGGCCAGGGATTCATGCTTTAAGCGCCATGTAAACATCTGGATTTTCTGCGGACATGGAAGCTTCCATAAACATTTCTAGGACTAGTCATCCCACCTGTCCAGGTTGCCTATGGTTGCATTACTACTCCCTGCATCTCCCTGAGTGTTGGTCTTGCCTATCTGTACCTGCAGCTTGTACGCACTTCTGACGGAATGATGGCCTTTGCCATCATACTACCAGGCCATGAGATCACTCACCCCTCACATAGAGGAATATGCATAATATGTCGTGCATCATCCGGCCAGAACGTGTTTCTCACAATTTGCTCATCCCATGTGCCTGTAATAGGGCATATCAACTCACTCACATATGTCAACAGGTTCTGACCCCTAGGAGTAATTACTTGTCTTGACCAAGCCCATGGGATCCAAGGGTCCGACCATATTTCCACCTGGGTGCCATCACCGATTCGCCATATATAGCCTTGATTGACTAGCTCTAGACTGTCGGGGAAGCTGATCCACGAACACCTATGGGACCGGCGGACCGAGCCCCTTTCGGTTCGGCGGGGGGGGGGGGTCGCACAAAGAGCGGATCGAGGCGAAGCACACGAGCAGTTTACCCAGCTTCGGAGCTCTCCGGAGAGATAACACTCCTACTACCGCTTGTCTGATTGTATTTAGTTCTTGCTCGGGAGCGCTGAGTGCTACAGTACACTCTAGCTGCTAACGAGACCGAGCGTGAGTGTTTTTCTGGCCCCCTAACCCTCCTCTACGTTGTGCATGGGCCTCCTTTTATATGCTGGAGGGGTCACCGACAGGTGGCAACGTAGGCAAGGGTAAAAATGGAAAAGGTGTTGCGGTTGGTACAACTACCTGCACAGTGTATCCTACCTAACCCTGACGGCAGGGGACAAAGGCATTAAATGCCCGTCTGCATCGCCCAAATAGTGCAGAAAGGGACCGTCAGGGACGCCACCGCTCGCCACGATGGCGGTCTTGTCAGCGTCGCTTGCCACCGCGCACCCCTGGCTGCACAGCCTCCTGCCACGCGCGCCTGGAAAGGCCCCAGGGCGACACGTTGGTGGATGTGCTGGAGCGCGGGTATAGAGTGGTAGCTTGCCGCGGCAAGTGCCTTGCCGCGGCCGTTGCCTTGTCGCGTCCGGAAGCTTGTCGCTCGTCGGGCCTTGCCGGGACACGTGGCACGTCGCGGCAAGTTCCTTGAGATGCCTTGGTTGGCCTTCCCGGCAAGCTCCTCTTGCCGGGGCCTTGTCTCTTTGGCTCGAATACTTTGTTCTTGAATGGCTCCAAAGGAACCACGGAGGACCTTGGCGGCCACCCGGCAAGCTTTGCCGTGGGGTGATATACAGAGTCTGCATTCCAGTCGTCCGGTGAGACGAAGCCTGTTCACATTCACCCGACCGACCCCGAAGCAGCTCCGACCCGCATCTCCACGACACTCGACCCAAAATAGGAAGAAGCGCTCATCCAGTTCCTCCGTGAGAACTGGGACATTTTTGCATGGAAGCCCGCTGACATGCCAGGTGTTCCTAGGGGACTGGCTGAGCATCGCTTAAGAGTCGACTCATCTGCAAAACCAGTCAAAGAGCATCTTTGGCGGTCCGCCGTCCAGAAGAGAAAAGCCATTGGTGAAGAAGTGGCTCGACTGTTGGCGGCAGGATTTATCCGAGAGATATACCACTCCGAGTGGCTCGCTAATGTCGTCATGGTTCCTAAGAAGGACAAGTCGCTCCGAATGTGCATTGATTTCAAGCACATCAACCGGGCCTGCCCGAAAGATCATTTTCCTCTCCCTCGCATAGATCAAATTGTTGACTCGACCGCGGGATGCGAGAGGTTATCTTTTTTAGATGCTTACTCCGGGTACCACCAGATCCGTCTGTACGGGCCCGACGAGGTAAAAACAGCTTTCATCACTCCATTCGGGTGCTTCTACTATATCACCATGCCATTCGGCCTCAAGAATGCCGGAGCCACATTTATGCGAATGATTCAGAAGTGTCTACTCACTCAAATCAGTCGGAATGTGGAAGCATATATGGATGATATCGTTGTCAAGTCACGAAAAGGTTCCGACCTGCTCGCTGATCTCGCCGAAACATTTGCCAACCTCAGAAGGTATGATATCAAGCTCAATCCATCAAAGTGCACATTTGGAGTTCCTGGTGGCAAGTTACTCGGTTTTCTCGTTTCCGAACGGGGAATCGACGCTAACCCAGAGAAGATTGGCACTATTCTCCGAATGAAACGCCCTGTGCGAGTGCACGATGTCCAGAAGCTTACTGGATGCTTGGCCGCATTAAGTCGATTCATCTCACGACTCGGTGAAAAGGCATTGCCTCTTTACCGACTGATGAAGAAGACAGACAAGTTCGAGTGGACTCCAGAAGCTGATACAGCGTTTGCCGAGCTAAAAGCTCTGCTCTCCACCCAGCCGGTGCTTGCTGCTCCAATCAGCAAAGAGCCTCTGTTGCTCTATATCGCAGCCACAGGACAAGTCGTCAGTACTGTGCTAACGGTCGAGCGGGGAGAACAAGGAAAAGCCCTCAAAGTTCAGCGCCCAGTGTATTATTTGTTTGAAGTCTTGACTCCATCCAAGTAGAGATATCCTCATTATCAGAAGCTTGTATATGGAATATACATGACCACAAAGAAGGTTGCTCATTATTTCTCTGATCATTCCATCACAGTCGTCAGCGACGCTCCACTATCAGAGATTTTGCACAACAGAGATGCAACTGGTCGAGTGGCCAAATGGGCGATTGAACTTCTTCCCCTTGATATCAAGTTTGAGGCAAAGAAAGCCATTAAGTCCCAGGCAATAGAAGATTTCCTCGCCGAGTGGATTGAACAGCAGCAGCCGACTGAAGTTCACTCGGAGCATTGGACCATGTTCTTTGATGGCTCTAAGATGTTGAATGGTTCCGGTGCTGGGGTTGTCCTGGTTTCCCCCAGAGGAGATAAGCTCAGATATGTGCTCCAGATTCACTTTGATTCCTCCAACAATGAGGCAGAATATGAGGCCCTCTTATATGGGTTGCGCATGGCCATTTCACTCGGCGTCCGTCGCCTAATGGTCTATGGCGACTCGGATTTAGTGGTCAATCAGGTGATGAAAGAGTGGGACGTGAGAAGCCCAGCCATGACTGGATACTGCAGTGCAGTGAGGAAGCTGGAAAAGAAGTTCGAGAGGTTGGAGCTCCATCACATACCCCGACTGAAAAATCAAGCAGCTGATGATCTAGCAAAGACAGGTTCCAAGAGAGAAGCCATTCCGAGTGGTGTGTTCTTGGAGCATATACACACTCCGTCAGTCAAAGAAGATCCTTTCACCGAAGAAACTCCACAGCCCAAGAGTGCCACAGATCCGACTGAAGTTGAAGTCCCAGCGGTGGTCGACTTGATCATGGAGGTTTTGGTGGTCATTCCCGACTGGACGATTCCGTATGTCGCATATATCCTGAGAAAAGAGCTTCCGGAGGATGAGGAAGAGGCTCGACAGATCGTCCATCGATCTAAGGCCTTTACCGTTATCAAAGGACAATTATACAGAAAAAGCGCGACTGGAGTTGGTCAGAAGTGCATAACACCAGAAGAAGGTCGACTCATCCTCAATGATATTCACTCGGGGACCTGTGGTCATCATGCGTCCTCTCGGACCATCGTGGCCAAAGCATACCGAGCCGGATTTTACTGGCCAAAGGCGAATGAGATGGCAAAAGAAATAGTGGATAAGTGCGAGGGATGTCAATTTGATAGTGCAACTTATTTGTGGCACTGCCGTTTGGGTCATATTGGTATAAAGCGCATGAAGAAACTCCATACTGATGGGCTTTTGGAATCACTTGATTATGAATCACTTGGTGCTTGCGAACCATGCCTCATGGGCAAGATGACTAAAACTCGGTTCTCCGGAACAATGGAATGAGCTACTGACTTATTGGAAATAATACATACCGATGTATGCGGTCCAATGAGTGTTGAGGCTCATGGTGGGTATCGTTATTTTCTTACCTTAACAGATGATTTGAGCAGATATGGGTATATCTACTTAATGAAGCATACGTATGAAACGTTTGAAAAGTTCAAAGAATTTCAGAGTGAAGTGGAAAATCAGCGTAAGAAGAAAATAAAGTTTCTATGATGTGATCATGGAGGCGAATATTTGAGTTACGGGTTTGGTCGTCATTTGAAACAATGTGGAATAGTTTCACAACTTACGCCACCTGGAACACCACAGCGAGATGGTGTGTCCGGACATCATAACTATACTTTATTGGATATGGTGCGATCTATGATGTCTCTTACTGGTTTACCACTATCGTTTTGGGGTTATGCTTTAGAGACGGCTGCATTCACTTTAAATAGGGTACCATCAAAATCCGTTGAGACGATGCCTTATGAACTATGGTTTGGCAAGAAACCAAAGTTGTCATTTCTTAAAGTTTGGGGCTGTGATGCTTATGTGAAAAAGCTTCAACCTGATAAGCTCGAACCCAAATCGAAGAAGTGTGTCTTCATAGGATACCCAAAGGAAATTTTTGGGTACACCTTCTATCACAGATCCAAAGGCAAAATCTTTGTTGCTAAGAATGGATCCTTTCTAGAGAAGGAGTTTCTCTCGAAAGAAGTGAGTGGGAGGAAAGTAGAACTTGATGAGATAATTGTACCTTCTCCCGAATTGGAAAGTAGTTCATCACAGAAATGAGTTCGAGTAATTCCTACACCAATTAGCGAGGAAGCTAATGATGATGATCATGAAACTTCAAATCAAGTTACTACCAAACCTCATATGTCTTCCAGAGTGTGAACCGCACCAGAGTGGTACGGTAATCCTGTTTTGGAAGTCATGTTACTAGACCATGATGAACCTACGAACTATGAGAAAGCGATGATGAGCCCAGATTCCGCGAAATGGCTTGAGGCCATGAAATCTGAGATGGGCTCCATGTATGAGAACAAAGTGTGGACTTTGGTGGATTTGCCCGATGATCGACAAGCCATAGAAAATAAATGGATCTTCAAGAAGAAGAATAACGATGACGGTAATGTTACTGTCTACAAAGCTCGACTTGTTGTGAAAGGTTTTTGACAAGTTCAAGGAGTTGACTACGATGAGACTTTCTCACCCGTAGCGATGCTTAACTCTGTCCGAATCATGTTAGGAATTGCCGCATTTTATGATTATGAGATTTGGCAGATGGATGTCAAAACTGCATTCCTGGAAGAAGAGTTGTATATGATGCAACCAGAAGGTTTTGTCGATCCAAAGGGTGCTAACAAAGTGTGCAAGCTCCAGCGATCCATTTATGGACTCGTGCAAGCCTCTCGTAGTTGGAATAAACGCTTTGATAGTGTGATCAAAGCATATGGTTTTATACAGACTTTTGGAGAAGGCTGTATTTACAAGAAAGTGAGTGGGAGCTCTATAGCATTTCTAATATTATATGTGGATGACATATTGTTGATTGGAAATGATATAGAATTTCTGGATAGCATAAAGGGATACTTGAATAAGAGTTTTTCAATGGAAGACCTCGGTGACGCTGCCTACATATTGGGCATCAAGATCTATAGAGATAGATCAAGACGCTTAATTGGACTTTCACAAAGCACATACCTTGATAAAGTTTTGAAGAAGTTCAAAATGGATCAGTCAAAGAAAGGGTTCTTGCCTGTGTTACAAGGTGTGAAGTTGAGTCAGTCTCAATGTCCGACCACTGCAGAAGATAGAGAGAAAATGAAAGTCATACCCTATGCTTCAGCCATATGTTCTATCATGTATGCAATGATGTGTACCAAACCTGATGTTTGCCTTGCTATAAGTATAGCAGGGAGGTACCAAAGTAATCCCGGAGTGGAGCACTGGACGGCGGTCAAGAACATCCTGAAATACTTGAAAAGGACTAAGGATATGTTTCTCATTTATGGGAGTGACAAAGAGCTCGTTGTAAATGGTTACATCGATGCAAGCTTTGACACTGATCCGGATGACTCTAAGTCGCAATTCGGATACATATTTTTATTGAATGGTGGAGCTATCAGTCGGTGCAGTTCCAAACAGAGCGTCGTGGCGGGATCTACGTGTGAAGCGGAGTACATAGCTGCTTCAGAAGCAGCAAATGAAGGAGTTCATATCTGATCTAGGTGTCATACCTAGTGCATCGGGTCCAATGAAAATTTTTGTGACAATACTGGTGCAATTGCCTTGGCAAAGGAATCCAGATTTCACAAGAGAACCAAGCACATCAAGAGACGCTTCAATTCCATCCATTATCAAGTGTCGGAGGGAGACATGGAGATTTGCAAAATACATACGGATCTGAATGTTGCAGACCCCTAAGCCTCTTCCACGAGCAAAACATGATCAGCACCAAGACTCCATGGGTGTTAGAATCATTACTTTGTAATCTAGATTATTGACTCTAGTGCAAGTGGGAGACTGAAGGAAATATGCCCTAGAGGCAATAATAAAGTTGTTATTTATTTCCTTATATCATGATAAATGTTTATTATTCATGCTAGAATTCTATTAACCGGAAACTTAGTACATGTGTGAATACATAGACAAAACATAGTGTCCCTAGTATGCCTCTACTTGACTAGCTCGTTAATCAAAGATGGTTATGTTTTCTAACCATAGACATGTGTTGTCATTTGATGAACGGTATCACATCATTATGAGAATGATGTGATGGACAAGACCCATCTGTTAGCTTAGCATTATGATCGTTACAGTTTCATTGCTACTGCTTTCTTGATGACTTATACATGTTCCTCAGACTATGAGATTATGCAACTCCCGAATACCGGAGGAACACCTTGTGTGCTATCATACGTCACGACGTAACTGGGTGATTATAAAGATGCTCTACAGGTGTCTCCGAAGGTGTTTGTTGGGTTGGCATAGATCGAGATTAGGATTTGTCACTCCGTGTTTCGGAGAGGTATCTCTGGGACCTCTCGGTAATGCTCATCACTATAAGCCTTGCAAGCAATGTGAATAATGAGTTAGTTGCGGGATGAAGCATTACGGAACGAGTAAAGAGACTTGCCGGTAACGAGATTGAACTAGGTATGACAATCGAATCTCGGGCAAGTAACATGCCGATGACAAAGGGAACAATGTATGTCGTTGCGCGGTTTGAGCGATAAAGATCTTCGTAGAATATGTAGGAGCCAATATGAGCATCTAGGTTCCGCTATTGGTTATTGATCGGAGATGTGTCTCGATCATGTCTACATAGTTCTCGAACCCGTAGGGTCCGCACTCTTAACGTTCGATGACGATTTGTATTATGTGTTATTTGTTTTTGATGAACGAAGTTTGTTCGGAGTCTCAAATGAGATCACAGACATGACGAGGAATCTCGAAATGGTCGAGACATAAAGATTGATATATTGGACCATGTTATTTGGACACCAGAAGAGTTCCGAGTGGTACCAGGTAAAAACGGAGTGCCGAGGGGGTTACCAGAAACCCCAGGGAAGCAATGGGCCAACATGGGCCATAGGGGACAGAGAGGACATCCCACATAGGGGAGCCCTCCCCCCCCCATGGGTAGTCCGAATAGGACCAGGGAAGGGGGCGGGGGCGGGGGCCCCCTTTCCCTCTCCCTCTCCCTTCCTTCCCCTCTTCCACCAGGTGGACTCCCTTCTCCTGGCGCGCCCTGCAAGGGCCGGCCGGCCTCCCCCTCTCCTCCTTTATATACGGGGGCAAGGGGGCACCCCAAAGCACATCATTTCTCTTACCCGTGTGCGGTGCCCCCCACCACAGTTACACACCTCGATCATATCGTCGTAGTGCTTAGGCGAAGCCCTGCACTAGTAACATCGTCAACATCGTCGCCACACCGTCGTGCTGACGGAACTCTCCCTCGTCCTCAACTGGATCAAGAGCTCGAGGGACGTCATCGGGCTGAACATGTGCTGAACGCGGAGGTGTCGTATCTTCGGTGCTTGGATCGGTTGGATCGTGAAGACGTTCGACTACATCAACCGCGTTAACTAAACGCTTCCGCTTTCGGTCTATGAGGGTACGTGGACACACTCTCCTCTGTCATTGCTATGCATCTCCTAGATAGATCTTGCGTGATCGTAGGAAAATTTTGAAATTACCACATTCCCCGACAAACATATCCCGCCTCATCTCTTATGACAACTCCCCAAGCAACAAAGGATTCGTCGGGCCTATAAGCCCCATCCAAACTTGCTTTAAGCATGCCATTCTTCGGTGGTTGCCATTTGAGTTCCTCCTTCCTTCTTGCTCCAGGTTTGAAAAGTTGTATGTATTCCATCGAGTTGCAAAGAACCCGTCTTGTCAATTTATCGCTAGGCATGGACTCCTCCTCCTTCCTTATTTTATTCCAGTTATTCCACCAGTGCCACCACATGGTGAGGATCTGCACCCACACCTTTTCATCTAGGCCCCATAGATAGTCCAGCATGCATGCACGGACCTTATGCTTTCGAGCTCACCCCTCACCTTCTCTAGCTCCAACGCTCGCCACACCGCCTTCATAGATTTACATTTGATGAACAGGTGTGCGCCATCTTTGTCTGCACAGCTACAAAACAGGCACTTCGTTCTCTCTACCTTGACCCCTCCTCTTAAGATTAGTTCGGAAGGCCAGGGATTCATGCTTTAAGCGCCATGTAAACATCTGGATTTTCTGCGGACATGGAAGCTTCCATAAACATTTCTAGGACTAGTCATCCCACCTGTCCAGGTTGCCTATGGTTGCATTACTACTCCCTGCATCTCCCTGAGTGTTGGTCTTGCCTATCTGTACCTGCAGCTTGTACGCACTTCTGACGGAATGATGGCCTTTGCCATCATACTACCAGGCCGTGAAATCACTCACCCCTCACATAGAGGAATATGCATAATATGTCGTGCATCATCCGGCCAGAACGTGTTTCTCACAATTTGCTCATCCCATGTGCCTGTAATAGGGCATATCAACTCACTCACATATGTCAACAGGTTCTGACCCCTAGGAGTAATTACTTGTCTTGACCAAGCCCATGGGATCCAAGGGTCCGACCATATTTCCACCTGGGTGCCATCACCGATTCGCCATATATAGCCTTGATTGACTAGCTCTAGACTGTCGGGGAAGCTGATCCACGAACACCTATGGGACCGGCGGACCGAGCCCCTTTCGGTTCGGCGGGGGGGGGGGGTCGCACAAAGAGCGGATCGAGGCGAAGCACACGAGCAGTTTACCCAGCTTCGGAGCTCTCCGGAGAGATAACACTCCTACTACCGCTTGTCTGATTGTATTTAGTTCTTGCTCGGGAGCGCTGAGTGCTACAGTACACTCTAGCTGCTAACGAGACCGAGCGTGAGTGTTTTTCTGGCCCCCTAACCCTCCTCTACGTTGTGCATGGGCCTCCTTTTATATGCTGGAGGGGTCACCAACAGGTGGCAACGTAGGCAAGGGTAAAAATGGAAAAGGTGTTGCGGTTGGTACAACTACCTGCACAGTGTATCCTACCTAACCCTGACGGCAGGGGACAAAGGCATTAAATGCCCGTCTGCATCGCCCAAATAGTGCAGAAAGGGACCGTCAGGGACGCCACCGCTCGCCACGATGGCGGTCTTGTCAGCGTCGCTTGCCACCGCGCACCCCTGGCTGCACAGCCTCCTGCCACGCGCGCCTGGAAAGGCCCCAGGGCGACACGTTGGTGGATGTGCTGGAGCGCGGGTATAGAGTGGTAGCTTGCTGCGGCAAGCGCCTTGCCGCGGCCGTTGCCTTGTCACGTCCGGAAGCTTGTCGCTCGTCGGGCCTTGCCGGGACGCGTGGCACGTCACGGCAAGTTCCTTGAGATGCCTTGGTTGGCCTTCCCGGCAAGCTCCTCTTGCCGGGGCCTTGTCTCTTTGGCTCGAATACTTTGTTCTTGAATGGCTCCAAAGGAACCACGGAGGACCTTGGTGGCCACCCGGCAAGCTTTGCCGTGGGGCGCTGCAACTGCCCGTGCACAAGTTTGGGATACTAGGGTACCCCTACTCTTGTACACCGACATAGACCATGTAGAATACTCCTCCATGAATAGGAGATGACATCCCTTGGCACAGCTTCAAGTACTGAGTAGTGAGGGAAATATCGAGCTTTCAACGTACGAGCACATAGGTTGTCAGGGTTTTGTAGGAATCGCCACCCCTGCCATGATAACATGGCGATGTTGAAGTCGTGCATGTCTCGGAATCCTAGTCCCCCCATTGCTTTGGGTCGGGTCAGAGTTTCCCAGCTGATCCAATGCAAAGTCCTTTCTTTCTCCGGTTGACTCCACCAAAATTTACCCATGAGGGTGTTTAGCTCCTTGCAAAAACCCTTCGTCAGATCGAAACAAGACATAGCAAAGGTCGGAATTGCCTGGGCCACCGCTTTGACTAAGAGTCTCCTTACTGGTCTTCGCTAACAGCCGCACCTGCCATCCATGTACCCTGCCACACATGCTTTTCTTGATGTACCCGAACACCTTTCACCTAGACTCGCCCACATGGACCGGCAAGCCAAGGTGCCTATCATTCCAGTTTTCGCTATTTATGCCAAGAGCTCCCTTCACTGTGCTTTTTGTCTGTAGCTCCGTATTTTGAGAGAACATGAGGACAAACTTTTCCAGATTAATGCACTGCCCTGAGCAGTTTTCATACAGGTCAAGAATCTCACGAAGGGTCGTTGCCTCTTTGATGGGGTTATGTACCTAGGGTAGGGTCATGGACCTGATCCAAGTACCTTGCCCAAGGACACCCTTAGAAGAAGTCATCTTCCAGTCGACCAACGAGGGACACACTCGACTGACTTGAAGGACTCGACCACCAAAGACTCACTCGACCACCAGGAGGTCAAGAGGCACTCTGCACTGCAACGGCCTGTAATTAAGTGGGCTTTATGATAGTAAAGGCACTTTATGTGGGGCGTTACCAGTAACGCCCCAGACTTAACTCACCTTAAACCCTCTCCTGCGTGGGCTGGCTGGGGTCCTGGCGCACTCTATATAAGCCACCCCCCTCCACAGGCAGAAGGGTTCGGCACCTTGTAACTCATATACTCATAATCCACTCGACCGCCTCCGGGCTCCGAGACGTAGGGCTATTACTTCCTCCGAGAAGGGCCTGAACTCGTACATCCTTTGTGCTTACAACCTCTCCATAGCTAGGACCTTGCCTCTCCATACCTACCCCCCACTCTACTGTCAGGCTTAGAACCACGACAGTTGGCGCCCACCGTGGGGCAGGTGTTTTAGCGATTTTGTGGAGAAGTTGCGATTCTTCCGAGTACTTTCATCATGGTGTCTGCTGGAGTTTTGGTCGAGGGTCAAGAGATCCGTCTCGGCACTCTCACCTTCATCGCCGACGACTCCGCATGGCTCCAGGAGGCTCCACTCGACGTAGATGCGCTCCCCGTCCGCGGTGCGACGCATTTTCGCGCATGTGTCCGCGGCGTTCTGCTGCGGCAACCGTCGACCCAGTATCGGTCGGCTCCTCCATCGTCCACCCTCCCGGTCTCCCGCCAGCGCAAGCGCTCGGGCCGGTCGAGGCTTCAGCGATGGGTGAGGCATGCGGTGGCTCGCCAATCAGCCACCACCCAAGTCGCGGCAATCGAGCATGACGAATATCTCTACGGCTTGTTCGACCTGTCGACTGGCTCCGTAGAGACTGCATCCGAGTGCGGTAGCAGTGATCCAGCGGCAGAAATCTTGATGGTCGACGGGCCCCGCGGTCCCCCTGGCTTCGCCCATGACGGTGGAGCAGGTGACGGAGACGACCCCGCACGAGGCTACGAAGAGTACCAGCCCGAGCCACTCGACTCTCTGCAAAGAGAGGAACTTCGCCGCAGGAACGTGGATGACCTGCATACTCCCATCGCAGGAGAAACCCCCGAGGCTCGTGCCTTGGAGGAGGCGCGTCTGGCCAATTTGGCCGAGCGCACTCGGCTGGAGAACCTTCAGCGAGCACTCGACGAGCGCACGCGGCAACGAGTTCCCGACTCCAGTCGACGTCAACTCTTCCCGCAGACTCAGGTATATCGAACCTCAATTCAGAGTTTAGCAGCTGCGACCCGTATAGCAGAGTCCATCCAGCCTTCGCAGTCGGAAGCTGGCAGAGGTTTGCTGCAGATCAGGGATCTGCTCCGGGCAGCAGGAGATCAGAATTCAGCCGTGTCTCAGTCGCGCAACAGAATTCACAGTCGATCCGTCACTGTGAATATGGTTCAGTCGGCTCATAGCCCCAGATCGCCTCCGCGGCGTGAAGGACGCGAGAATCGACGAGATCAATATGGCGACAGACTCGACCGAGATGATAGGCGTCGAGTGCCCTATTCCCCTCCGAGGGGTGGGTCTTATGCTCCTCGGCAGCCAGATGATAGGCGTCAGTACAGTACAGGGCGTAGGGTTCCAGTCGACCCCAGAGAACCAGGCTTCGACGCGCGATCCATTATCGTGCAAGGGTTGGTTGACCGGAACAGAGCCCATCGAGGTGGACTCGACAGAGATGCACCCACAAGCAGTCGAGTGCATGTTTCTGGTCCTGAATGTTTCAGCAGAGCTATCAGAGCCGCAGTTATCCCTCCCAATTTCAGGTTGGCAACAGGAGTGAGCAAGTTCACTGGTGAGTCTAAGCCTGAAACTTGGCTTGAAGACTACCGAGTGGCAGTTCAGATTGGTGGTGGGAACGACGAGGTGGCCATGAAGCATTTGCCCCTCATGTTGGAAGGTTCTGCCAGGGCATGGTTGACTCAGTTACCTCCTAGCAGCATTTACACTTGGGAAGATCTGTCCCGAGTGTTCGTCAGAACGTTTGAAGGAACTTGCAAGCGACCAGCTGGATTAATAGAGTTGCAAGTCTGCGTGCAGAAGGCCAATGAGACTCTCAGAGAGTATATTCAGAGGTGGATCACTTTGCATCACACTGTGGAGAATGTGTCCGATCATCAGGCAGTCTGCGCCTTCAAAGACGGCGTCAAGAACAGAGAACTGAGTTTGAAGTTTGGTCGAACCGGTGACATGACCTTGAGTCTGATGATGGAGATTGCTACCAAATACGCCAACGGCGAAGAAGAAGACCGACTCCGAAGCGGCAAGCACAAGCCGAGTCAGTCGGAAAAAGGAAACACCAGTCAGAAACAGAAGCGGAAGGCTGAACCGGCAGCTCCTGGAGAGGCTCTGGCCGTGACTCAAGGAAAGTTTAAGGGGAAACCAAAAGGATCCTGGAACCCCAAGAAGGTAAAGGATAAAGAAGGGAACGACGTGATGGATATGCCATGTCACATTCACACAAAGAAAGACGAAGAGGGGAATATCATTTACCCGAAGCACACCACTCGCCAATGTCGACTCCTGATCCAGCAGTTTCAAGGAAAACAGTCTAAGGACAAGGAGAAGGAGTCGGACAAGGCCGAAGACAAGGAGGACAGTGAGGGAGGATATCCGCATATCAACTCCACTCTGATGATCTTTGCAGATGTGGAAAGCAAAAGTCGACTGAAAGTGATTAACCGAGAGGTGAACATGGTTTCCCCCGCAAAAGCAAATTATCTGAAGTGGTCCCAAACACCCATCACATTCGACCAATCTGATCACCCGACTCATATTGCCACCCCTGGGAGGCAAGCTTTGGTGGTCGATCCAGTTGTCGAAGGCACTCGACTGACAAAGGTGCTGATGGATGGTGGAAGTGGGCTGAACTTATTGTATGCAAACACATTGAAAGGTATGGGCATTCCGATGTCCCGACTGAGCACTAGTAACATGAGCTTTCATGGAGTGATACCAGGGAAGAAGGCCGAGTCACTCGGCCAGATAGCTTTGGAGGTGGTGTTTGGTGATTCGAAGCATTTTCGCAAAGAAAAGTTGACGTTTGAGGTCGTGGATTTTCAGAGTGCATATCATGCCATTTTGGGGAGACCAGCTTACGCACGGTTCATGGCTCGACCATGTTACATGTACCTCAAATTGAAGATGCCCGGCCCCAAAGGAGTGATCACTGTCACCGGTGATCGGAAAAAGGCAGAAGAGTGCTTTCAGAAGGGCTCCAAGATCGCCGATTCTCAGGTGACAGCGGTCGAGTTCGAAGAATATAAGCAAAACGCAGATCCGAGTGACTTGCTGCGATCCAAGAAGCCCGCCACAGAGTCTGCATTCCAGTCGTCCGGTGAGACGAAGCCTGTTCACATTCACCCGACCGACCCCGAAGCAGCTCCGACCCGCATCTCCACGACACTCGACCCAAAATAGGAAGAAGCGCTCATCCAGTTCCTCCGTGAGAACTGGGACATTTTTGCATGGAAGCCCGCTGACATGCCAGGTGTTCCCAGGGGACTGGCTGAGCATCGCTTAAGAGTCGACTCATCTGCAAAACCAGTCAAAGAGCATCTTCGGCGGTCCGCCGTCCAGAAGAGAAAAGCCATTGGTGAAGAAGTGGCTCGACTGTTGGCGGCAGGATTTATCCGAGAGATATACCACTCCGAGTGGCTCACTAATGTCGTCATGGTTCCTAAGAAGGACAAGTCGCTCCGAATGTGCATTGATTTCAAGCACATCAACCGGGCCTGCCCGAAAGATCATTTTCCTCTCCCTCGCATAGATCAAATTGTTGACTCGACCGCGGGATGCGAGAGGTTATCTTTTTTAGATGCTTACTCCGGGTACCACCAGATCCGTCTGTACGGGCCCGACGAGGTAAAAACAGCTTTCATCACTCCATTCGGGTGCTTCTGCTATATCACCATGCCATTCGGCCTCAAGAATGCCGGAGCCACATTTATGCGAATGATTCAGAAGTGTCTACTCACTCAAATCAGTCGGAATGTGGAAGCATATATGGATGATATCGTTGTCAAGTCACGAAAAGGTTCCGACCTGCTCGCTGATCTCGCCGAAACATTTGCCAACTTCAGAAGGTATGATATCAAGCTCAATCCATCAAGGTGCACATTTGGAGTTCCTGGTGGCAAGTTACTCGGTTTTCTCGTTTCCGAACGGGGAATCGACGCTAACCCAAAGAAGATTGGCACTATTCTCCGAATGAAACGCCCTGTGCGAGTGCACGATGTCCAGAAGCTTACTGGATGCTTGGCCGCATTAAGTCGATTCATCTCACGACTCGGTGAAAAGGCATTGCCTCTTTACCGACTGATGAAGAAGACAGACAAGTTCGAGTGGACTCCAGAAGCTGATGCAGCGTTTGCCGAGCTAAAAGCTCTGCTCTCCACCCAGCCGGTGCTTGCTGCTCCAATCAGCAAAGAGCCTCTGTTGCTCTATATCGCAGCCACAGGACAAGTCGTCAGTACTGTGCTAACGGTCGAGCGGGAAGAACAAGGAAAAGCCCTCAAAGTTCAGCGCCCAGTGTATTATTTGTCTGAAGTCTTGACTCCATCCAAGCAGAGATATCCTCATTATCAGAAGCTTGTATATGGAATATACATGACCACAAAGAAGGTTGCTCATTATTTCTCTGATCATTCCATCACAGTCGTCAGCGACGCTCCACTATCAGAGATTTTGCACAACAGAGATGCAACTGGTCGAGTGGCCAAATGGGCGATTGAACTTCTTCCCCTTGATATCAAGTTTGAGGCAAAGAAAGCCATTAAGTCCCAGGCAATAGCAGATTTCCTCACCGAGTGGATTGAACAGCAGCAGCCGACTGAAGTTCACTCGGAGCATTGGACCATGTTCTTTGATGGCTCTAAGATGTTGAATGGTTCCGGTGCTGGGGTTGTCCTGGTTTCCCCCAGAGGAGATAAGCTCAGATATGTGCTCCAGATTCACTTTGATTCCTCCAACAATGAGGCAGAATATGAGGCCCTCTTATATGGGTTGCGCATGGCCATTTCACTCGGCGTCCGTCGCCTAATGGTCTATGGCGACTCGGATTTAGTGGTCAATCAGGTGATGAAAGAGTGGGACGTGAGAAGCCCAGCCATGACTGGATACTGCAGTGCAGTGAGGAAGCTGGAAAAGAAGTTCGAGAGGTTGGAGCTCCATCACATACCCCGACTGAAAAATCAAGCAGCTGATGATCTAGCAAAGACAGGTTCCAAGAGAGAAGCCATTCCGAGTGGTGTGTTCTTGGAGCATATACACACTCCGTCAGTCAAAGAAGATCCTTTCACCGAAGAAACTCCACAGCCCAAGAGTGCCACAGATCCGACTGAAGTTGAAGTCCCAGCGGTGGTCGACTTGATCATGGAGGTTTTGGTGGTCATTCCCGACTGGACGATTCCGTATGTCGCATATATCCTGAGAAAAGAGCTTCCGGAGGATGAGGAAGAGGCTCGACAGATCGTCCATCGATCTAAGGCCTTTACCGTTATCAAAGGACAATTATACAGAAAAAGCGCGACTGGAGTTGGTCAGAAGTGCATAACACCAGAAGAAGGTCGACTCATCCTCAATGATATTCACTCGGGGACCTGTGGTCATCATGCGTCCTCTCGGACCATCGTGGCCAAAGCATACCGAGCCAGATTTTACTGGCCAAAGGCGAATGAGATGGCAAAAGAAATAGTGGATAAGTGCGAGGGATGTCAATTTTACTCGAATATGTCACACAAGCCTGCGTCAGCTCTGAAGACCATCCCACTCGTCTGGCCTTTCGCAGTATGGGGATTGGACATGGTCGGTCCTTTGAGAACAGGACGAAGTGGCTTCACGCATGTACTGGTGGCAGTCGACAAGTTCACAAAGTGGATCGAGGCTAAACCAATCAAGAACCTTGACGCCAGTACTGCCGTTAGCTTCATCAGGGAACTAATATTCAGATATGGAGTCCCGCACAGCATCATTACGGATAATGGGTCGAACTTTGACTCGGAGGAATTCAGAGATTTCTGCAATTCCCAAGGCACACGGGTCGACTACGCTTCAGTCGCCCATCCGCAGTCGAATGGACAAGCAGAGCGAGCTAATGGACTGATTCTTAAGGGATTGAAGCCCCGACTGATGCGTGATCTCAAACACGCAGCTGGAGCTTGGGTCGACGAACTTCCCTCAGTACTCTGGGGACTGCGGACCACACCTAATCGGTCGACCGGAAGAACTCCATTCTTCTTGGTCTACGGAGCTGAAGCAGTCTTGCCGAGTGATCTTCTCCACAATGCTCCTCGAGTTGAAATCTACAACGAAGCAGAGGCTGAACAAGCGCGGCAAGTCGCAGTCGACCTTTTAGAGGAAGAAAGGGAGATGGCTCTGATCCGCTCGACCATCTATCAACAAGATTTGCGTCGTTTCCACGCCAGAAATGTGAGAGGTCGAGCCTTCCAGGAAGGGGATTTGGTTCTCCGAGTGGATCAGCACAAACCACACAAGCTTGCTCCTTCTTGGGAAGGCCCCTTCATCGTCACCAAGGTTCTCCACAACGGGGCGTACCGTCTTTACAACGTCGAGCATAATATCGACGAGCCCCGAGCTTGGAACGCGGAGCTACTCCGCCCATTTTACACTTAAGTTTTATCACTCGGATGAGTTGCAGTAAAGTACTTCTGTAGTTCGTGGGCCTCAAAATAATAGTGTCATAGTTCCTCCATAATTTCTGTCACTTTTTATTTTTGTCCACATAAAATTCCCCCTCAGTGGGTGGCTTAGCTGCGAATCCGTTTCGCCTAAGTTTGTAAAAAATCTTACCGAGTGGTGAGCCAGACTCCCACTCGGAGGCTCAGCCGCGAATCCGTTTCGCCTAAGTTTATCAAAATCCTACCGAGTGGTGAGCCAGACTCCCACTCGGAGGCTTAGCCGCGAATCCGTTTCGCCTAAGTTTATCAAAATCCTACCGAGTGGTAAGCCAGCCTTCCACTCGGAGGCTTAGCTGCAGTCCAAGGACTCGCCTAAGTTTATCAAAATCCTACCGAGTGGTAAGCCAGCCTTCCACTCGGAGGCTTAGCTGCAGTCCAAGCACTCGCCTAAGTTATCAAAATCCTACCGAGTGAAGAGCAACCCTCTCACTCGGGGGGCTTAGCTGCAGTCCAAGCACTCGCCTAAGTTATCAAAATCCTACCGAGTGAAGAGCAACCCTCTCACTCGGGGGCTTAGCTGCAGTCCAAGCACTCGCCTAAGTTATCAAAATCCTACCGAGTGGAGAGCAACCCTCTCACTCGGGGGCTTAGCTGCAGTCCAAGCACTCGCCTAAGTTATCAAAATCCTACCGAGTGAAGAGCAACCCTCTCACTCGGGGGGCTTAGCTGCAGTCCAAGCACTCGCCTAAGTTATAAAAATCCTACCGAGTGAAGAGCAACCCTCTCACTCGGGGGCTTAGCTGCAGTCCAAGCACTCGCCTAAGTTATCAAAATCCTACCGAGTGGAGAGCAACCCTCTCACTCGGAGGCTTAGCCGCAGCCCAGTGCTAGCCTAAGTTATCGAAATCCTACCGAGTGAAGCGTAAAACCTCTCACTCGGGGGCTTAGCCGCGGCTCAGTGCTCGCCTAAGTGGACTAAAGAATAAGTCGATTGCAGTAAAGGCGCCTTGCTTTGAACCTGCAAAAGACATTTCGAGCCGAAGGCAATCGTATTCAAGCACCAAATTCAAGTTTGAATCGATATCTAAAGGAACCGAAAGTGCTCAGGCGTCAAGCCCGTTAAGGTTTGTCGGTTACAATTCCACTCGGCATACCGAGGCAAATTTAAAGCGTCGAGCGAGGCAAATTTAAAGCGTCGAGCCAGAAGAAGTTTTTTTACCCCTCCTATGGAGGGCTGGAAGGTGCAACGAATTCATCAAGGTCAATTCCGTCGGCGATCCGAGTGGCAGCTGCAAGGAAAGTTTCCATAAAGGACCTGAAGTCGTGCTTCTTGGTATTGGCCACCCGAAGGGCCGCCAGCTTCTCTTCTCGTGCATCTTTGCAGTGGACTCGGGCCAGACACAGAGCGACATCTGCACCACACCGAGCCGAGGACTTCTTCCACTCTTGCACTCGACCAGGGATCGTGTTCAAGCGGGCCATCAACGACTCAAGGTCATTCTGAAGTGTCTCCTCAGGCCAGAGCGTCGAGTCGATGCGCGATGTGGCGGCCTTCAGCCTTGCGAGATAGTCCACGACAGCTGCAACACGGGACTCCAGTCGAAAAACTTCCATGGCAACTTTGTCGTTCATCGGAGAATTGACGGGGTCGAGGTTTGGCTCCAGCCGGCTAGTTTCTTCTTCAAAGTTTTGACAAAATTCTGCAAGGGTGATCACTAAGTCAAGGGGATGGTCGAATGGAAAAATCACAATTGGAAATGTCTGCCAAACATAGAGGTTTACCTTCAAGCATAAGAAACAGCTTCTTGGCAAGGCCACTCAGGAAGGCCTCCAGTTCAGTTTTCTTCTCAGTCAATTTGCTGACTTGGTCGGTCAGGGCAGCTTTATCAGTTTTCAGTCGACTGACCTCCTTGTTGGCAATCCCAAGAGCAGCTTTCAGATTGGTATTGTCTTGTTCGAGCTTGGTGACTGAAGCTAACTTCTCGTCAGCAAGCTTGATCTTCTCAGCTAGCTCAAGGTCTTTCTTCTGCTGGGCCTCCCTTACCTTACCTGCAAGATTATAGCAAGATCAGATTTTGAAGCAAGCAAGGGGAAAAGCAGTCGTCAAGGTCTCACCAAACATACCTTCGGTCTCCTCCTTTGCCTTTGTCAGCTTCTCCTGAACCAGCTTCAAGCTCAGCTCGACTTGAGTATGCTTGTGTTCCAGCTCTGAGTAGCGAGCCACAAGATCACAAGAGTTCTGCGAAGAACCAATCGACTAAATGTCAAATATAATTCACTTCCGAGTGAAAAAGGGAAAAACACACGTTTCTAAGACTACAGCCGAATACAAGCATTCGACCGTAGTCTCGGGGACTACACCCAGTGGGTGCACTCAGCGTGCCCCCACTAATCATGTTGAAGACAAAGTCGACCAGTCGACCTCAAAAAAAAAGTGCGAGATGCATTCTCTAAGACTGTGATCAACTGCAAGCAGTCGACCACAGTCTCGGGGACTACACCCAGTGGGTGCACTCAGCGTGCCCCCACCGGTTCGTGAAATCCAGTCGACCAGTCGACTGACAGAAAGATTGACATCATAAAGCCTAAGGCCGACTGCCAGCAGTCGACCTTAGCCTTGGGGACTACACCCAGCGGGTGCACTCAGCGTGCCCCCGCTAACTCGGAGTTTATTCGACACACCCAGTGGGTGACTACTATAAATTCCAGAAAGGAAAAGTTTTTGGTAGCATATCCAACAGAACAAACAGTGGTCGACTGACCTGGACATTGCTTTGGAGGGCAGAACTGGCGTCATAAGCTGCCTGGCTCGCGTCCCGGATGGTCTTCAGCTGCTCCATCATGAGTCCCGCCTGGCGTATCGCCTCCTTCGCTGCGCCAGCTTGGTCCTCTGGGACGTGGTGCATCGTGAAGAGGGAGGGCTGCTGAGCACTCGTCAGTGGATTTGCAAAAGACACCGTGTGTCGAGTGGTGTTCTCTTCCTCCACAGTCAGAATCTCAGGCGCCGTCACATCCTGAGGCACCTTACTGGCGGACGCTTTCCGACTCCTCCTGCGCTTCAGCGGCTCTTCATCCTCATCATCATCAGGAAGATTGATAACAGTATTGGGTGGAGCTGCGGAGAAGAATCAGGATCAGAGATCGCGAGTCAGTCGACTAAGAACGGCGTTAAGAATACAGTACCTGGGTTCGAAGTCGCTGCGTCCTCCATCTCGTGGTCATCAGCCCGGGCCGAGGTTTTAGAAGTAGCAGCACTGCAACTCCAAAGGATCAGTCGACTAACTTCAGCGTCGACCAGAGACAAAGTTCACGCAAAATGAGAAGATTCAAACAACACGATTACCCTGATATGGTAGGGATGGACACCTTCATCTTCGGCAGGAGCTTGGTCGGCTTCGACGAGGCCGCCCTGGGCTGCTTCGGCGCCTTTTCAGTCGGCACCGGAGAGATGGTCCGGGGGCGCTTGGTCGACTGAGTAGTGGTCGCAACCCCCTTACCACGTTCGGTTGAAGGGTCGTGGACAAGCTTCGACCGCCTTTCCGAGCGCGGTGGTACGACCTCCTCCTCCTCTTCCTCCTCGTCTTCAACGTCATCGTCATCGCCGTCGTCGTCATCCCCTGCAACGTCCGAGTCCCACTCCTCCTCTTCCTGGCTCTCACCCCCGCTCGCCTCACCCTCCTCAGTCGGAGTTTGTGCCCCATTGGGCATCGAGTACAGCTCGGTGAGAGCCTAGCAGATATCAAGACAACGATCAGTCGACCAGTCGGCAGGATAAACAGAAATGAATGCGACAAGAGCGCAGTGGAGAGCAGAGCAAATGTACCTTGTTTGGATCGCTGTTGTGGTCGAGTGGAGGAATCCTTCTGGCTCCGCGTGGGTTGTCTTTGTTTCCGGTAACGGCTACCATCCATCTTTCCAGAGTGACATCGTCGACTGCTTCTGGATGGACTCGAGTCTCGTCTTCGGTCCCACAGTACAACCACATGCAGTGGCTCCAGAACTGAAGAGGCTGGATGTGACGCCTGAGGAAGACCTCCAAGAGGTCCATGCCCGTCACTCCCTCCCGAACCAACTGCACCACGCGCTCCATCAACATCTTCACATCAGCTTTCTCCTCCGGAATCAACTTCAGAGAGGAGGGCTTGTTCACTCGATCCATGGTAAACTGTGGGAGTCCACTCGACTGCCCCGGCGTCGACTGGTCTCGGCAGTAGAACCAGGTCGACTGCCAGCCTCTGACCGACTCGGGAAAGGTCATGGGCGGGAAGGTGCTCTTATTCCTCACCTGGATCCCCAGACCCCCACACATTTGGACGACTCGGGTTCTCTCATCACCTGGGCTCGCCTTCTTCACGGTCTGAGAGCGACACGTGAATATATGTTTGAACAAACCCCAGTGCGGTCGACAGCCCAAGAAACCCTCACACATGGACACGAACGCAGCAAGATAGGCAATGGAGTTTGGGGTAAAGTGGTGGAGCTGCGCTCCGAAGAAATTCAAGAAGCCACGGAAGAAAACACTCGGCGGCAAGGAAAACCCACGATCAACATGGGTGGCCAAAAGTACACACTCACCCTCTTCTGGCTGGGGCTGCCACTCCTTCCCCGGAAGCCTAGCAGCCCCGTGAGGGATCAAGCCCTCGTTGGCCATGTCGAGGAGGTCATTCTCTGTGATGGTCGACTGGATCCAGTCTCCTTGGACCCAGCCCTTCGGCAGGCGGGATCTGGACGAGGACCCTCCGCGGCTGGTGGATCTCCCCTTTGCCTTCTCCGACGCCGACGCCTTCTTTGCACGCTCCAGCGCCGCCGTCTTCTCCTTGGCCATGGTCTCCGGCGAGATGCGCGAAGGGAAGTGGTGCGGGGGCGAGAGCGAGCACGCTGAGCAGGGAAGAAGGAAGCAAAGAGAGGGAGAAAATGCTGAGGCGCAGCACAGAAATCCTCGCCGGGCGCATTTATAAGGTCCCTTCCGAGTGGCTGACATGTGGGCCCGGTCGATCTAATCATATCAGGAACAGTTGCGCAGGCGGGATACGTGGCGAAAAAAGTGGCGCGGAGATCGAGGCGTCTATGCCCCGTCCCATCCGAACGCCGCGGTCCGCCCCGCTTCGCGCGCGTCCCCAAATTTCGCATCCCGCAGAATCCGCGAACAGCAAATCAGTCTGTCAGACGCGGTGTTTCCGGCGATCCGTCGCTCGGAGATCGTCGAAACCCGAAAGGTCACTCGACGCAAAAATAGAATGGATCGAGTCGACTGAAGACAAGTTGCTCCCTATCGACGAAGAGATTCTTTGGTCCAGGACAACGCACAACCAGGGCACAAAGGTTAATCGGAAACGACGTCAACTCCTTCCTCACTCGAAGCCTCAATCCATTCGGGGGCTAATGATGGGGTTATGTACCTAGGGTAGGGTCATGGACCTGATCCAAGTACCTTGCCCAAGGACACCCTTAGAAGAAGTCATCTTCCAGTCGACCAACGAGGGACACACTCGACTGACTTGAAGGACTCGACCACCAAAGACTCACTCGACCACCAGGAGGTCAAGAGGCACTCTGCACTGCAACGGCCTGTAATTAAGTAGGCTCTATGATAGTAAAGGCACTTTATGTGGGGCGTTACCAGTAACGCCCCAGACTTAACTCACCTTAAACCCTCTCCTGCGTGGGCTGGCTGGGGTCCTGGCGCACTCTATATAAGCCACCCCCCTCCACAGGCAGAAGGGTTCGGCACCTTGTAACTCATATACTCATAATCCACTCGACCGCCTCCGGGCTCCGAGACGTAGGGCTATTACTTCCTCCGAGAAGGGCCTGAACTCGTACATCCTTTGTGCTTACAACCTCTCCATAGCTAGGACCTTGCCTCTTCATACCTACCCCCACTCTACTGTCAGGCTTAGAACCACGACACTCTTCCTGTTTTGCCTTCAGGAATATCATTGAGTCATCGGCAAAGAACAAATGTGACACACTTGGCGCTGATTGACAGATTTTGACTCCAGTAATCCTTCCCACTCTCTCGGCCTCTTGTAGCAACGCAAACAACCCCTCCGCACATATGACAAAGAGATATGGTGACAACGGATCCCCTTGACGCAAACCACGCGAAGGACTGAACTGGTCAGTGAGGACACCGTTGACTTTAATCTGATATCTCATTGTTCTTACGCATTTCATGACAAGGTTGATCCACTCGTGACTAAATCCCCATCTTTGCCATCATTGCTTTAAGAAAGTTCCGCTCCACCCTATCATATGCTTTACTCATATCGGCCTTAACCGATGTAACACCCTCTTGGCCGCTTCTCTTATTCCTTAGGAAGTGCGAGATTCCATATGCTACCAGTACATTATCTAGTCAGCTTTAGAAAATGATACCCTTTCTTTAAAACAGAAATTGAGCCGGCAATTTTTGTGTTATTCATTCTTGTGTAGCACCAGAGCCCCGCAGGAGTACAAAGGAGCGATGATAGGCACGGTAGCTTTCATAAATAAAGTACAGACCAGATGGGGATGCCACGCTGCCAGGTCATTCGAAAAGGCAAGTCCTACTGGCCGCTAGGGCTTTTTCACTATTCCGACCCTTCCAACAAACTTTGTCACAAAATGAACTCGACGTGAAAATATTTTACGATCTGACCCTTTTAGTAACGCCACAGCCCGCAGCGTTTCTGCCCAACATAGAAACGCTGAGGTAGCTAGCGTTTCTGACCAAGAAGCAACGCCGAGGCAGCTAGCGTTGCGGACCGGGTAAGAAACGCCAAAGGCGCTGGCGTTGCTGCCCATCAGTGAAACGCCAAGGGACCATGGCGTTGCTACCCTTTTTGGTCATAATTAATTAGCCTTATTAGTTAGGTTGTTCATCCACATTTCACGTGCACATGGAAAAGGGCAGCAACGCCATGGTCTC